>NC_069510.1:26634916-26642416 GCF_027579735.1 Bombina bombina | reverse complement strand
TATATGGCACACATGAACTAGCGCCCTCTAGCTGTGAACAAATTCAAATGCATTAATATTAGAGGCGGCCTTCAAGAGCTTAGAAATTAGCATATGAGCCTACCTAGGTTTAGCTTTCAACTAAGAATTACAAGAGAACATAGCAAATTTGATGATAAAAGTAAATTGGAAAGTTGTTTAAAATGACATGCCCTATCTGAACCATGAAAGTTTAATTTTGACTTAACTGTCCTTTTAAATTGTTTATCTGTAGCATAAGTGCATCTTGCAGAATTCATACGATTCATGTTTTTTTCTTCCATACAAAATAAAACAACTTTATAAATCTGGAAGCTTTTGTTCACACATATTTGTACAAAATTGAATGCCCCTTTAATGTGTCATGTTCTAAATTTAAACTAACATATAGATACATGGCGTTCGGATACATGTGGGTAATGTTTCTGACAAGCTGCATAATTATGTATTTATCATTATGGATTCCTGGCAGAGACGTGAAGATCTGTTTTATATTATAGAGCACCGTGCATAGAGCCAGCACTGATGACATTAAATACATCCTGATACGACTCCACAATCTGTCTTTTATTTTCAGAAACACATTTATTGTATATCTCATAAATACCCGGTGTTATGCTTGCCCAGATTCAGTAAATATTCCTTGTTCTGAGAGCAAGATCCACAACATTATTCTGTAAAAGTAGATTCATATGCGCTGCCAAGGGCCCCGTTATTAAAGGGACATTAAACACGAAATAAATGCTAGATAGAATGAAGCATTTAAAGAAAAGATTAGTCTGAGAACTTTATTTTTTAAAGTTTCATTAGCTGTTTAAATTTTGACAAAATAAGTGTAAAGTTTTAGTGTCTATAAAACAATGGGAGCTGCCATGTTGTAACTTAGGTTACCTTCTCTGCTTTGGCCAATTAGGGGCAGTTATAAATAGGTCACTAGAGTGTGCAGCCAATGGCTGTTTGGAATATAACCGTGTTCTGCACTTCCATTTCTAACAGGAACTAAAAAGCTCACAATGTCAGAACAGAATTACAGGAAAAAAGGGAAAAATAAATAATGAAAGTGTATTGTAGAGTTTTGTTTATATATACAATTTATCATTTTATATTACCATCTTAAAGTGTTTAATGCCCATTTAAAGGGACAGAAAACACTAAATACATTTCATGCATTTATGGGTAGTTATGGGAGCTGGCATTTTGTTCCTGAGAGAATGCCTCTTTTTTTTTTTATATATTTGTAATATGAACCTAGGGAAGTCTCCCCAAGGGTTATGGGGGAAACCAGACGAGGACTCCTTGCCCAATGTGCTTAGATAAATATGGCTACATCTCACTGACAAGGCCCAAAGAAAGACAAAACAATCGTCTAGGGTTGCCATGTTCCTTGCTCAGAGGAGGATTGCCTGGTGTTTTGGGGCTGGGCTGATCTTGTTAGGCGGGATCAGACTGCTATACTTCAGGAGTTCTCTGTAAAAAGCACAATTGGACTAAAAGAGGCTGCTCTGAGGTGGTAAATCACCATAGAACAAGATACGGAGCTGTTGTTCATTTCTGTGAGCGTGCTTCTCTTTCTATATATATCTGCCATTTTGGAACCTAGTTTGAACTGCAGGTATCTAAAGGAGAGTTCCTGCGCATGTGCACACACATCAGCACTGGAATGTAGTCAAAGCTAGATTTCAACATGGAGGCTCCCAGACTAGAGGAAGGGGGATAATAACCTCAATACTTTGTTTATAAAAGGTGTGTTGTAGTGTTTATTGCCATTTATTAAACATGGGTGTTTAACAATATGACATAGCAATATAAAATGTTTCATTATGTGTAGTTAAAAAAAAATTGGAATATACTTTCATTATTTACTTTGTCCCCTTTTCCTGTAATTTACCTCTGAAAAGTAATGTTTTTTTTCTAAATTCCACTGAGTTTCTATAAAGTAATGTAATGTGTGAACTTAAGTTTTTCCCTTATCTCTTTCCCCTGCTGAGGACAATTAAAGACATAATTAAAACAGGCAATACAACTGAGCAAACTATGCTGTGGGGAACATAGGATTATCTAACAGGGTTTCCACACAGTATTTTTTTGCACAAACCCTATTTTATTGACTGATTAATATTCGTTGCTTATTATTCTCTGCATAAGAGAGCGGTAAATATAAAACTTAAGTGCAATCATTGCAGCACCCATTACTTTAGAGAAGCTAAAGTACTTTATAGAAACTAAACCTGTATACTTTATATTGTCAATATTTAAACAACTAATATAATTGCATACCCCCCAACTCACTGTCCCGATTTTCGTGGAACAGTCCCGATTTTAGGGGCCTGTCCCAGGTTGCTAGCCACCTGTCCCGCATTGCCCCATGCATTAAAAAAAAATAATTTTAATTAATTAAATTTAATTCTATTGGGCACATACTCAGAAGCAGCTGGCTTTTCTCTCCCAGGGTTATATACCTGTTAGATTCCTTGTGGAAAAGTAATGGTGTGTGGTTTAAGCAGGAGTAGGAAAGCTGTATACCCTCTTACCTCAGGTAATGGTGACCTCTAACCCCTGGTAGTGATGACGTCTAACCACTGTTGATAATACTAGCATGCCTTCAGTTTTATATGATGAGCAGTGCTAACACCAGGGTAACGAACAGTCGCAGCCTCAGACTGCCAGCTAATGTGTTTGCCAACCCCAGGACCCCATACAATGAGTTACAGATACCCATATATGATGTAGTGTGTGTGTGTCTATCTGTATCTATAAGTGTGTATGTGTGTGTATCTGCATGTATAAGTGTAAGCTGTGTAGTTTGTGTATCTGTATGTATAAGTGTGTGTGTGTATCTGCATGTATAAGTGTATGCTATGTAGTATGTGTGTCTGCATGTATAAATGTAATCTGTGAAGTGTGTGTATCTGCATGTATAAGTGTATACTATGTAGTGTGTGTGTATCTGTATGTATAAGTGTATGCTATGTAGTGTGTGTGTATCTGCATGTATAAGTGTATGATATGTAGTGTGTGTCTGCATGTGTAAGTGTATGCTATATAGTGTATGTGTATCTGCATGTGTAAGTGTATGCTATGTAGTGTGTGTGTATCTGCATGTATAAGTGTATGATATGTAGTGTGTGTCTGCATGTGTAAGTGTATGCTATATAGTTTATGTGTATCTGCATGTGTAAGTGTATGCTATGTAGTGTGTGTGTGTATCTGCATGTGTAAGTGTATGCTATGTAGTGTGTGTGTGTATCTGCATGTATAAGTGTATGATATGTAGTGTGTGTCTGCATGTGTAAGTGTATGTTATATAGTGTATGTGTATCTGCATGTGTAAGTGTATGTTATATAGTGTATGTGTATCTGCATGTATAAGTGTATGCTATATAGTGTGTGTGTATCTGCATGTGTAAGTGTATGCTATGTAGTGTGTGTGTATGTGCATGTGTAAGTGTATGCTATGTAGTGTGTGTGTATGTGCATGTGTAAGTGTATGCTATGTAGTGTGTTACTGTGCATTTATGCTAACATTAAAGGCCAGAATCTAGAATATATTATTAAATGTCCAATTAATATAAAAATATTTAGCACTGTCTCTGCATAGGTTCATTAAATACAGAGCTCACATAGCTATACCAGTGGTTTGAGCTTGTGTTTAATTTGCTGCCTAAGAGTATTAAAAGATATGACTTTATTTAGAATTTTATTTATATTACTTTGGTCTTATGATGCCTGGCATTTATTTGCTGCTTAATATCCCTTTAAATAGTCTAGCTGGATAGAATAAGAACCAGAAACATCACAGCACAGAAGTAAACAAGTGTCTGCCCCCAGGGTGTTCTGGAGGTGTGGGCTAAGTTTTTCACTTAACGTTGCTACCCCCCTGCAATATATATAGTCCTGCGGTCGAGTCTTGCTGTTTCTAAGATGAAGAGGCCAGTATTTAGTTTTCTTTTGTGCACATGTTACAGTGGACTGTTTCATTTGGGGTGGGGTTTTTTCATTTAATTTGTGTGTTTAGTATGGTTTTTATGATTCCGGAATACAATATAACTCATTCTACGCACAAGTTTATGTTTGAAACATATCCTTTGAGTGCTAAGCAATTTCTCACCTGGGTGCTAAGCTGAAGTTTAATTCTTTTTTAATTTTGTTAAATATATATATTTTTTCACTTTTTTTTTCCTTCAGATCCCCAAGACTTATACCGTTGGAAAGGTTAGGCGATTAACTTTCCAACTGTGGTTCATTGGGGGTCTGTAGCTGCTTAGATGTCTGAAATACAGGCTTCTAAGCAGCATGCCCCCATTTCCCTATACTGTCCATTGTAATTTTTCAATAAAGTTGTGCAGTGACGTCATCACGTCATTGCGCGTGGCGTCACAACGCAAAACATCAAGCCCCGGCGATGCCTGTCACCATACAAGGCCCGGGGTGGGAGTCGATGGGAGCCCCCAGATTGCCCTCATGTAGGTGAGTGCTAGCGACGGCTCTGAGCCGTCGTCAGCACCTGACTGGGATAATTTGCCGTCATTAGCACTCAAAGGGTTGGACACTCAAGTCAAAATTAAACTTTCATGATACAGAAAGAGCAGAAATTTTAAACAACTTTCTAATGTACTGCCATTAACAAAATATGCACAGTCTATTTATATTTACACTTTTTGAGTCACCAGCTCCTACTGAGCATGTGCAAGAATTCACAGACTATACCTATATGCAATTGTGATTGGCTGTTGGCTGTCACATGATACAGGGGGAGTGGAGAAAAGGGACAGTCTACTCCAGAATTGTTATAGTTGAAAAGATAGATAATCCCTTTATTACCCATTCCCCAGTTTTGCATAACCAACACTGTTATATTAAAGTGATGGTAAAGTTCCCCTAATGTCTATGTAGTATAGCATTATGTGTGGAAAAACACTATAACTTTCATTCATCAGATTTTATATTAATGCCTATAAAGAAAGATATCACCTTTTATAAAGCTCTTTCTATCCGTGCACAAATTCAACCCGTAGATATATATATTTTTTCCCCTTTAGATCACGTGTTTTTCTTAGCCAACTGATTTTTTGGCCGGTAGGCGACCGTGAATCTACGTCACCCGTCCCTTACTCTAACGCACATGCGCCATTGATTTTTTTCCTTAGCTTGATATCCACGCGCGCTCCCATTTTGCACATGCGTTCTATTACCAGGTAGGAATCCCAGACTCACTACGTCATCACATCGGCATTTTACGGATGCAGACAAGTGAATCTCTTTACATTGCTGAGTAGCGCCTGTGCATTGAAAATTAGGATCGGTGAGTAGCGCATGCTCATTTGAATCCGGATCCGTGAACGTGCATTTTAGAGGTGTAGAGAGCGGGTGGGACCACTGAAGACGTCACAAAATGCCGTAGAAGGAAGTAGGGCATGGGAGGAGTCAGGACCAAAACGGTAGGGTATTGGAAATAGATTTTTTAAGAAAAATACTGGAACAATCACAAAAATAACTAAGCAACTAGTGTAAGGTGATAATGAGAAATGGTAGATTGTAGTCAATAAAGGTTAACTTTACCTTCACTTTAATATACTTTTTTCCTCTGTGATCGCCTTGTATCTAAGCCTCAGTTCTTTTGATAGACTTGCATTTTAGCCAATCAGTGCTGACTTATAAATAACTCCACAGGAGTGAGCACAATGTTATCTATTTGGCACACATGAACTAGCTCTTTCTAGCTGTAAAAAAACTGTCAAAATGCACTGAGATAAGAGGCAGTCTTCAAGGGCTTAGACATTAGCATATGAGCTTACCTAGGTTTAGCTTTCAACAAAGAATACCAAAATAACAAAGCAAATTTGATGATAAAAGAAATTTTGTTTAAAATTGCATGCCCTATCGGAGTCATGAAAGTTTAATTGTGACTAGACTGTCCATTTAATGAACCAAGGTGTATATTTTCATAAAGGCACCATGCAGCTGCCTGGGTTTATTAAAGGACTATTAACCCCTTCACATCGTTAGGATGTTCCATGCCATCCTAACAGCGCTGAAAGACGGCATGGAACGACCTACAGCCTCCCCCTTTGATGCATTCAAGAATTGGACTGGGGGGCATGCCTAGCAGCGCAGGCAGTCCCCTATGATCCGATCTCGGCCTTGAAATCATGCACCTGCAACCTGACATGAAGGGGTTAAATACAGCATAATTTCAAAATACACAAGTGCATAATAAGACAATGCAAAAGCACTTAGGGGCCGATTTATCATGTGTCTGACAGACATGATACACTGTTGGCATTTATCATTGCACAAGCATTCCTTGTGAAATGCTTGTGCAATGCCGCACCCTGCAGATTCGCGGCCAATTGGCCGCTAGCTGGGAGTGTCAATCAACCCTATAGTATGCAATCGGGCGGATTGCTGTCTGCCGTCTCAGAGGTGGCAGACGAGTTAAGAAGCAGCGGTCTTCAGACCGCTGCTTCTTAACTCTTGTTTCTGGTGAGCTTGAAGGCTCGCGCAGTAATAGCTGTATACGGCCCCATATGGGTTATAAATCGGCCCCTTAGTCTGAATTTTAAATGAGCAGTATATTTTTTTAATGACAGATTTCAAAATGTACTTCACTATGCCGGCCCCCTGTACGAATAACAGCTCAATAGCTTGTTCTATGGCGATTTACCATCTGGGAGAAGCCTCTTTTAGTCCAATAGTGCTTTACACAGAGAAGAACTTTCCTAGCATATCATGTGACAGCCATCAGCCAATCACAGATTCATTTACGTACACACTCTGAACTCTTTCACATGCTCAGTAGGTGCTGGTGCCTCAGAAAGTGTACTTATAACAAGACTGAACACAATTTGATAATGTAGATTGGAATGTATCTTAAAATTGCGTGCTCTATCTGAATCGTAAACGTTTTTTTTTACTTTAGTGTCCCTTTAAATAAACAGAACAATCAAAATTTAAATAAACATATGTATTGTTGTAAAGAAAACGTTACTGTTTCAGGGAGTATTTTTTCTCTTCATAACGCATACGTAAATATGCCATTAGCACCCTCATTCATGTACAATGCCTGCTTTTTACAATGGGATGTGGCTACTTAGGAAATAATGAGGTAAAAAAATCTTCCTTTTTTCATAGAGTTGTTCAAGTGATATTGTCTAGTCACTTTTTACAGCTATACTGCTTCCCTTTTTAATTGCTTCAATATTTGTGTATCATGTCCATTTTAAGGGACATGAAACACAATTTTTTATCTTTCATGTTTAATAAAGAGCAAGCAATTTTAAACAACTTTCCAATTTTCTTCTATAATCTAATTTGCTTCATTCTCTGGATATCTTTTGTTGAAAAGCATATCTAGATAGGCTCAGTAGCTGCTGATTGGTGGCTTCACATAGATGCCACATGTGGTTGGCTCACCCATGTGCATTGCTATTTTGTAAACAAAGAATATCTGAAGAATAAAGCAAATTAAATAATAGAAGTAAA
>NC_069510.1:26587416-26629916 GCF_027579735.1 Bombina bombina | reverse complement strand
TTACAGTATATATATATATATATATATATATATATATATATATATATATATATCTAGATCTCAAGATCTATATGCGAACATCTCTTTGAAAATCCCTCTGAGATATTGTTAATGTGCATAAGATTGTAATGTAAAATATTTTCATTATCTCCAAAGTTAAAGGGACAGTCAACACCAGAATTTTTGTTGTTTAAAAAGAAAGATAATCCTTTTATAACCCATTCCCTAGTTTTGCATAACCAACACTGCTATAGAAATACTCTTTTTATCTCTGTGATTACTTTGTATCTAAGCCTCTGCAAAATGCCCCCTTATTTCAGTTCTTTTGACAGACTTGCATTTTAGCCAATCAGTGCTCACTCCAGGGTAACTTCACGTGCATGTGCTCAATGTTATCTATATAAAACACATGAACTAATGCCCTCTAGTGGTGAAAATGCATTCAGATTAGAGGCATTCTTCAAGGTCTAAGAAATTAGCATATGAACCTCCTAGAATTAGCTTTCAACTAAGAATACCAAGAGAACAAAGCAAAATTGGTGATAAAAGTAAATTGGAAAGTTGTTTAAAATTGCATTCCCTATTTAAATCATGAGGTTTTTTGACTTGACCGTCCCTTTAAACATATCTCTATACATATAAATGCATCTATGTATGTGTATGTATGTCAATGTAAAATCCCTGCTTTTTTTTCTAAAACCAGAGAACTTGTATCTTTGAGCTCAGTGTTAATATGAGTCAGTGACGTGCAGTGAGGTCAGAGGCTGGTGAGGCACTAGATATGATACGCCGGAGAAACACATGTACAGAGGACCGCAAGTACCCCCAACAGGGCAGGTTTAAATGCTAGCTGAACCAGTCCACAGGTGACATAATCAGGTGATGGTTGAGAGCAAGTTAGTAACCACTGAGTTACTGATCAGCTGATTACTTCACATGTTCACTGATTCAGCTATAATGAAAACCTGGCCTGTTGGGGGTACTTGAGGACCATTGTTGAAAAACACTGCACTAAAGCACCAGCTCATCGGAAATGTATTGATTACCTGGAGAATAAAGCACACATACTCTGCTCACTGACACCCACACACACTATGCTCACATACACACTCACACAATTCTGTGGCACAGTGCCAGTTACTAAGCAATTAGAATGATACACAATCTCTTCTCTACTCACTACTGTATTGTAAAAATAGAAATAATTTACCATACAAGTTTTACACAAAGGACAAGTTATCAATACTGCCAACACAGCTGCTGCAATATGGTGTTCAAGAAACGCACGTGCACATCCCACTTAGGTATGCTCTTCAACAAAGGACACCAAAGGATACCAAAAGAATGAAGTACATAATAATAAAAGTAAAATATAAAGTTTATTTATTATTTTTGTTTGTGCAATTTTTATCTGAATGATGGAAATGTAATTATGACTTTCATGTTATTTTCAAAAACGAATTTGATTTGCTGACATGGGGCCAGTAACAGTTGATGCTAATTCTCAAAATATAAATAACTATAAAAGTCTATTAAAATAGCATGCTCTACCTCAATCATGAAAGTTTAATTTTAAATGTCTCCCTTTGACTATGTATTTAACCAGTTACTTTACAGTGGCTACCAGCTGTGTCACATGACCCTGCTCACTGCATCCTCCTTCTGATTAATCTATATATTCTGATTAATCTATATATCCTTCACTTGCTAGGAGGCATCAAGAGGGGTGCCTCCTATTGGTCCCATTTTTTGCTGCTAATATATTGACAGAACACAGGTGGCGCTGCAGCACAGCTTTTCCTTTGACCCATGTACTGCAATGGAGAGAAGCGTTCCTGTACCTGCCTCTCCATAGCATTACATGGGGGGGAAATACTTTTTTTATACTTTTTTTTTTAATTAAAGTTTAATTAAGCTTTGGCCACATATGGCAGGGTAGGCACTGCCTCCCCTGCCTCCTATGAGTGCACGTTTATGAGTGTAGCTGTACTTTGTAATGTATTTTTGAAGTGTTTTGAAGTTTGTTTTTTGTTTTTTCAAGACTTGTAATATCTGCACAATGAAAATTGATTGCAAAAAGACCATCTTGCGTGCGGAAAACTCATACCGCACGACTTGTAATCTTGCCCAGTATGTTTTGTTGTTTTTGGTGCTTCTCAGTATAGTGTATGTTGCTTGTTGCTTGACTCTGTCTATGAATTTACTTTTAAAAGGACATCAGAATCAATATGTTTATGTTATGTAATAAGCAACAGTTAAATACATAGTTACATTACATTGCATAATTCTTTGTTTTAAGAATCAAGTTAATGCTTTTTAGATTTAAACTGGCAGAAAATGCATGTTTGTATATAACTATTACTGTACCTAGCTAGATATTCAATGTTTACTGGCTTATAAAAACAACTCAAACAACTGTGCTGAAAGAGAGGGCCGCCAGCCACCAAAAGTCTGAAATGAAAAAGTTGGTTTATTCAGCACAGAAACATCTGGGTTTTTTTATGTGATACACTTGAAAGCATCAAAGAAAATTAAAAAAAAAATTCTTATAAGTTTACATATCGGGAAAAGTATAAAACTAATGTGTGTAAGAGCAAGAAAAGACTCACTTAAAAAATATTAATCAAAAGGGACAAATTTTTGTATTTGCAGTAAAGTTGCAGCTGTGTTTTCTGCTTAAATGGATATAGTAGTGTAATAATAAAATGCTCTAAAAATGCTTACAAAAGGGTTACACACATAGTTAAGCCTGCATACTAGGTGTGCTCCCATGCTGAACGTGCACAAGACGCGGCCAATGATTAGCAGCTGTGCACATATGCTGCTCCTGATTGGCTCACCGGCTGTCTCCTGCACAGGAGTAAACTTTAACTTGAGTTAATAAAGTAGCCTAGGAGGCCTATTTATCAAGCCGTCAACTGTGCTGCATTCAACGGCACCAATACGCTCGCCTGACATCGCCTAACACCGCGGCCGCGGACCTGAATACGCTCTCCTTATTTATTAAAAAAGCTGTCAAAAAGCCGCACACCAAGTACGGGGTGATAAGCAGCGGACTGTTGTTAACTAACAGTCATCGATCTCGCTGCTATTCGGCTTTTTCCAAGCTTTATTTATACCCTGTCACTAAACACCGCCACTATACTAAAATGTTTAACCCCTATCCCGCCACTCCCTGAGGCCACTGCAACCTAAATAAAGTTATTAACCCCCATCCCGTATACTATTAAAAAGTACTAAGTTACAAAAAACTAAGAACTAAGTTACACAAAATAAAAAACACTAAGTTACAAAAAAAAATAAACACTAAATTACACAAAATAAAAAATAAATTGTCAAATATTTAAACTAATTACACCTAATCTAATAGCCCTATGAAAATAAAAAAGCCCCCCCAAATAAAAAAACCCTAGCCTAAACTAAACTGCCAATAGCCCTTAAAAGGGCCTTTTGCGGGGCATTACCCCAAAGAAATCAGCTCTTTTACCTGTAGAAAAAAATACAAACAACCCCCCCAACAGTAAAACCCACCACCCACACAACCAAACCCCCCAAATAAAATTCTATCTAAAAAACCTAAGCTCCCCATTGCCCTGAAAAGGGCATTTGGATGGGCATTGCCCTAAAAAGGGCATTTAGCACTTTTTCCGCCCAAAGTCCATAATCTAAAATTAAAACCCACCCAATAAACCCTTAAAATAACCTAACACTAACCCCTGAAGATCCACTTACAGTCCATCCTCAACGACAACGAAGCGGCAGAAGTCCTCAGCGAAGCCGGCAGAAGTCTTCATCCAAGCGGGCCGAAGTCTTCATCCAACCAGGCAGAAGTCTTCATCCAGACGGCATCTTCTATCTTCATCCATCCGGCGCAGAGCGGCTCCATCTTAAAGACATCCGGCGTGGAGCATCCTCTTCTTCTGACGTCTTCTTTACAATGAGGTTTCCCTTTAAATGATGTGATCCAAGATGGCGTCCCTTACATTCCGATTGGCTGATAGAATTCTATCAGCCAATAGGAATTAAGGTTGAAAAAATCCTATTGGCTGTTGCAATCAGCCAATAGGATTGAGCTTTCATCCTATTGGCTGATCCAATCAGCCAATAGGATTGTGCTCGCATTCTATTGGCTGTCAGGGCAATGGGGAGCTTAGGTTTTTTAGATAGAATTTTATTTGGGGGGTTTGGTTGTGTGGGTGGTGGGTTTTACTGTTGGGGGGGCATTTTTATTTTTATTTACGGGTAAAATAGCTGATTTCTTTGGGCCAATGCCCCGCAAAAGGCCCTTTTAAGGGCCATTGGTAGTTTATTGTAGGCTAGGGTTTTTTTTTAATTTTGGGGGGCTTTTTTATTTTCATAGGGCTATTAGATTAGGTGTAGTTAGTTTAAATATTTGATCATTTCTTTTTTATTTTGTGTAATTTAGTGTTTATTATTTTTTGTAACTTAGTGTTTTTTATTTTGTGTAACTTAGTTGTTAGTTTTTTGTAACTTAGTGTTTTTTATTTTGTGTAACTTAGTTGTTAGTTTTTTGTAACTTAGTGTTTTTTATTTTGTGTAACTTAGTTGTTAGTTTTTTGTAACTTAGTAATTCTTTATAGCAGATTTAAATAACTTGAGTAGGGTTAGGTTTTTAAATATATAATAAAGTTAATTTAATTTGTAGTTTAATGTAATTTTAGTATAATAGTTAGGGTAGGTTCATTAATAGTTTAATATAGTTTAATTTAATTCTAAAGGTAAGTTTAAATTTATTATAAGATAGGGATGAGTTAATATATTAGGTAAAGTTAGTGGGTGTTTAATTTAGTTTATGGCGATGTGGAGGGCTGGCAGTTTAGGGGTTAATAGATTTAGTAAGTGGTAGTGATGTGGGAGGCCATGAGTTTAGGGGTTAATACATTTAGTTAGTTGCGGTGGGCTCCGGGATCGGCGGTTTAGGGGTTAATAACTTTATTTAGTTGCGGCGGGTTCCGGGAGGGGTGAAATAGGGGTTAAAAACTTTATTTAGTTGCGGCGGGGTCCGGGAGCGACGGAATAGGGGTTAATAACATTATGTAGGTTGCTGTGGGGTCCAGGAATGGTAGGATAGGGGTTAATACATTTTATTTAGTGGCGGCGATGTCGGGTGGCAGATTAGGGGTGTTTAGACTCAGGGTTTATGTTAGGGTGTTAGGTGTAAACGTAACTTTTATTCTAGCATAGAAATCAATGGGATATCTGGCAGCATCGAACATAAGCTTTTGCTGCTTTCAGACTCCCATTAATTCCTATGGCATCTGCGGCCTCCAGGGTTGCGGATTGAAAACCAGGTACGCTGGGCTGGAATAGTGGAAGCATACCTGTTAGAAGTTTGCTAACTAGCAAAAGTAGTCAGATAGTGCCGAATTTGTATTCGGAACATCTGTAATGACGTAAACATCAATCTGTGTCGGACTGAGACCGGCGGATCGTATGTTACGTCACAGATTTCAACTTTTGCCAGTCTGTAGGCTTTGATAAATAAGGCGAAACAGGCTCACCACAATTACGCTGCGGAATTCCAGCGTATTTGCGGTTGACGGCTTGATAAATAGGCCTCTAGGTCAGTGATGGCAAACCTTGGCACTCCAGATGTTTCAGAACTACATTTCCCATAATGCTCGACTGGAGTTCCGAGTGCCTATGCATCTTGGGAAATGTAGTTCTGAAACATCTGGAGTGCCAAACTTGTCACTTATTTTGAGGTGTGATTGTGAGACTGAACGTGAAATATATGCGCAGACCTCACATCTTGCTGTCCTTTAAAATTAGCTTTCATCATTGAACAGTCAGTGAGATTAAAGGCACTGAACATTAAAAGGGATTTAGTCTACTGAATCTTAAACACAATGACAAGTTTGAGATTAATATGGCCATAATCCCATAATCCTTTAATTACAACTTTCTCTGGCAGGCAAATGGTTAATGGACTGAATGTTGCTGGTGGATGCTTTTGACCAAAATTGTATATTTTAATTAGCTATCTTAATGAACCACCATAGCTGATATGTAACTTAGAGGGGCATTGTACTCCCTTTAATGTATTCCCAATCAGTCATATTACCTGTTGAGTGTATTTAAATGTTTGCAAGCATAACATTTACCGTTATTTTGTTATTTGAAATAGCTAATTAATAGACTATTATACATTTTAAACTTTCCAGTTTACTTCTATAATCAAATTTGCTTCATTCTCTTGGTATCATTTGTTGAAGGAGCATCAATGCACTACTGGTTCCTATCTGAACACATGGGTGAGCCAATAAAAATCGGTATATATATGCAGCCACCAATCAGCAACTAGAACCTAGGTTCTTTGCTGCTCCTGAGCTTTCCTAGATAAACCTTTCAGCAAAGGATAGCAAGAGAAGGAAGCAAATTAAATAATAGAAGTAAATTGGAAAGTTGTTTAAAATTGTATGCTCTGTCTAAATCATAAATGTCTAATTATGACTTTACTATCCCTTTAATTTGTGATCTCCATCTAATAGCTAAATAAATATATATTAATATTTACACAATGATATTCTTAAACTATATAGTATGCCCAGTCCCTTTGCAAATAATGTATTTCCTATAACGATTGTTAATGCAAAATGAATGATCCACCTTGGAGAGCAAATGACTAGAGACACAAGGTGATGGAGATTAAAAGAATAGTTCAAAGAAATGGCCTTAAAGGGACGTGAAACCCCAAAAAAATTTTTCCTGATTCAGATAGAACATATAATTTTAAACAGCTTTCCAGATTATTTCAATTATTTAATTTGCTTCTTCCTCTTGTGATCCTTTGTTGAACAGCATACCTAGGTAGGCTCAGGAGCTGAGAACTGGCTGCTGATTGGTGGTTGCACATCTATACCTATTGGCTTACCTTTGTGTTCAGCTAGCTCCCAGTAGGACATTTCTGCTCTGGATACCAAGAGAATGAAACAAAATTGATCATAGAAGTAAATTGGAATGCTGTTTAAAATTGTATGTTTTATCTGAATCATGAAAGAAAAAAATGTGGATTTCATGTCCCTTTAACCCGAAGCTCCCTAGAAAAAAATGGTTCAAGAACAATATTTAGATGTATATTGCAGCAAAAGACAGCAAAATAAATAATGAATGTGTATTGCAATAATGTTATGCTTTTAATAGTGAAACATTTTAGGTATTGTTCAATGTCGAGCTTAATGGCCTTTAATATTTAAAGGGACACTGAAACCAAATTTTTTTCTTTAGTGATTCAGACAGAGCATGCAATTTTAAGCAACTTTCAAATTTACTCCTATTATCAATTTTTCTTTGTTCTCTTGCTATCTTTATTTGAAAATGCAAGAATATAAAGCTTAGTAGCCAGCCTATTTTTGGTTGCGCTTGCTGATTGGTGGATAAATGTAGTGCTATCCAAGTGCTGAACCAAAGATGGGCTGGTTCCTTATCTTAGATTCCTGCTTTTTTAAAGTTTAAATTTGAAAAAAGGGCATCTAAGCTTTTTTCTTGGTTCAGTACTCTGGACAGCACTTATTTATTGGTGGATGAATTTATCCACCAATTAGCAAGGACAACTCAGGTTGTTCACCAAAATGGGTCGGCATCTAAACTTACATTCTTGCATTTCAAATAAAGATTACAAGAGAATAAAGAAAATTTGATAATAGGAGTAAATTAGAAAGTTGCTTAAAATGTCATGCATCACGAAAGAAAAAATTTGGGTTTAGTGTCCCTTTAAGAAATGGTAATGGCTAGATAGCACCATGCCCGTGTGAGCTCCCTCTGATGTCTACTGGACAGTGGGGCTTGAGGGCATACATGTTCGAGGAATCATTCATTTTCAATAAATTTGTTTAGGCTCTTGCCTAGAATCACTATAAAAGAACATTTTAAAGGGACGGAAAACCCTAAATTTTCTTCCATGATTTAGATAGAACATACAATTTTAGGGGGGGGGGGGGCGTATCCGTAAAGCGATATTGAGCGGGCACACTTTCCATGAGCTCTAGTAGATTAGCCATTAATCCGCAGATTATTGACAACATTCCATAGCTAAAATACCGGATTTGAGCACAAGAACACTACCTTGCTCTACTAAGATCTTATCACTACTTTTTTGGCTGTATTTGTGAGACAAGAGCTCAGGTTAGGACGATTGAGGCCTTAAGCATCAGCTTGCAACAGGGGGCGTTTCCCCACCTCGGCATGCCAAGGTATTAGACCATATCTGGCAACACCTTATTCTATAGCACAAAACAACTGCCCTAATAAAAGCTTACCTTCAGGATGAGTTCTGCAGTCACGTATGTAGCGGCAAGTATGGAAGGAGAGATTTTATGACAGTGACTGTCATACAGAAGATAATAAACAAAGCTCCCTCAGAAGGTATGCTACAACTTTTTTATAAAAGCAGACACCTTAACATATTCCTGCTGAATCTCCAGATACCAAACATTTGACACCACAGGATAAGTACTATGGAAAGCCTGCAGCAACAAGAACCCAGCGTCACATTACAAGCTGTACAATATGCTCTGCAGAGGCTGAGTCCCTCGGATTATACCCCAGATGGCATCTCAGTTTCCAGAGATCAAATCGAGTCCTTTCCTATCTTTTCAACATTGCTGAGTCCAGGACAATCTGCTTTAATATAACATTCACCGGACACCTCTACAACAGCATCTTCTGCCTTAAATATGCAACCTTTTACACTCGTAACTTGCCACTTCAGCAGATCCATCTACCCCCGGATAAATTATCAAACGATTCCTCTGAGTCCAATGCAGGAACGGCTTGTGAACACCATCTCCCTAGTCTGCACTTTGTTCTATATATATTTAAAGAGGGGTTTGACTGTACTTCACCAAGGCCTATAACTGTAAATAATGTGTAAGGAAGCATGACCGCAAGTATTTCGACACCTTCTAATCTACTACCTCATTCTACATTTTTGTTGCTCTGTTACAACAGATGTTTAGCGTAGGGGCCCTATTTATATTACCTAAGAGGATGTTTCTACAATAGTATTGAAAATTACTCATACTGTTCAGATGCGCTGTTTAACTCAGTATATAACATGGTCTAAAAATATTTTTCTTTTCAGAATAAATATATGAACTCTGAATGATGCTTTAGAGCTAGAATAATTCCTTAAGATGTATATGTAATACATGTAGGGCAATATAACTTAATGTTTTCATATATATGGTGGATATACACTATTATTCACTATGCCCTTGTGGCTAGCGGATGGGCAAAACATCTTTTATGCTTAATTCGCCATAACCTATTTAATTTATCAGGAAATTGCCTATCCAACTATCACATGATTTCTATTCTACTTTACCAGACTAACTTACATTACAACATTTTGACTTTTAAAATTTGCCTCAGTTCCTAAATTTAAAAGTTCTCTAAGTTCATATTTCTATAGCTGTTTATAGATACTAGATGGTCAAGGCTACCTAGTAGATAAAGCATAGACATATGATATCCAAACTTATAGTTGTTGAAGAGGTTAACCTCCTTCCTTGTAGACTTAGCATTATCTTTAACCTTGACCACTTATCTCTTAGCTTGCCTTTATACATGTATATAGGATAGAGCTATTTACACTTTATTTTATTAACAAGTTGTCCAGGATTAGTTTTCACTTTATTTTTATTTTTTGCGTTACTTACTTTTAAAATATGAATATTTGCATACAATCTCCTTTACTTTTTCCATCTAAGATCCAAAGGTGGCCCTGATCCTTTTATTTATATACTACTCACTCTTATTAGTTTCCTAACTAAAGAGAGGCTATTACTTTAATTTACAGAGGGATTCTGTATAATTCATACTAATTGTTGGTCCAGTTCTGGCCTTTATTCCATAATTTTCATATCTTTCTGACTATATAGAATTATCTATGTTTTATTACCACTATATCCCTATACCAATCCTTATATGTTACCACTGAGGATCCAATAGTGGTCCGGTTCGATGTTAATACGGGCAAAAAAATGACTATATTGCATGTATTATAATTTTTAATGTATGTAATATTGTAATAAGTACATATATTTGTTACCAGGCAATTGTAATTCTGATGTAAATTTTTGTATGTCGTCAATAAAAATAAAAACATACAATTTTAAACAGCTTTCCAATTTAAATTTAAATCAAATTTGCTTTATTCTCTTGTTACCCTTTGCTGAATGAAAAGCATTGCACTACTGTCAGCTAGCTGAACACATCTAGTTGGCCAATCACAAGAGACAAATGTGTGCAGGCACCAATCAGCAGATAGCTCCTACTAGTGTGGAATATGTGCGTATACTTTTGCAACAAGGAATACCAACAGAACGAAGCACATTTGAAAATAGAAGTGAATTTAAAAGTGTCTTAAAATTACATGCTCTATCTGAATCCTGCAAGTTTAATTTGTCTTTCCTATAACTTTAATTACTTGTTCAACCTTATGACATTTTATGCACAAATGTATTGTCTAAGCTTTATTATATTAAGGCTGATTTCTTGTTAATGTGATGCCGTCTTTGTTGCTGTCCTGTGTAGAAATGTTTGTTCACAATAAATTGTTTTGGGGCCGGCTCCATAAAATCCTTAAAAATCGACTGACTTAAGCTATAATTTAGGACGTTTTTATTACAAATAGCAACACTGCTTCCAACTTTGCCCTAATCCATCATGAAAATCTGAAAATGTGTCATGATGTATTATAGCGACTTTATCATATTACACATAGAGCTGTCATTTTTTTGGTTTCTGGTCAAAATTGATATGATCTATGGACAATATAAGGCAATAATAAAATGATTTAATTTGTTTATTACTCCATAAATGTTTCTTGGTAACTGTGCCTGATTCTCACAAAGCGGTTAAACACATAGGACTCCATTTATTAAGTAGGGGAGGTTTGGAAACCTTACCGCAAGGTAAAGTGATGGTGAACCTTAACTAATCAAATGCCATATATATATATATATATATATATTTTTAATGACAATTCCAGTGAACATCCAATCAACGTGTGTGTCATATGACAATCTTGAAGTCCAGTCCCTTTAAAGCCCTTAGAAAGCCTATGTAGAGAGTAGGTGTGACTGCTCTATACACCACAGCCCAGCCAAAAGAGGAAATGAAGGGGGCAGAGGAATAGATAATACCAATTAGGATTTTTTTTTTAAGTATTACCAAATATCCTAGTGAATTATCACTGCATGTGTGTGCACAACTGAAAATATCCAAATTTTTTTATATATGTATAGTATATATTAACGGATAATCACAGAATTGAAAAAGATCTACACACAAAATGTTTTCAAAGTTCTGCATTATTTGCAACCCAGGGACCCACCCATTCAAAAGTCTATTTAAAGGGACATGAAACACCATTTTTTTTCTTTTTTTTGATTCAGATAGAGAATACAATTTTTAACAACTTTCCAATTTACTAATATTATCAAATTTGCTTCATTATCGTGGAATCCTTTGTTGAAGAAGCAGTCATGCACTACTGGGAGCTAGATGAACTCATTGGGTGAGCCAATAACATAAGGCATATATGTTCAGCCACGTATCAGCAGCTCCTGAGCCTTCCTATGTATGTTTTTCAATAAAGGATACTAAGAGAATGAAACAAATTCGATAGTAAACGTTAATTGGAAAGTTGTTTAAAATCACATTCTCAATCTGAGCTAAAGAATAAAAAAATAGGTTTCATGTTCTGTTCTTTGCTGTGCCATTTAAAGATAGATATAAATGAGTCAAGCAATCACTGTGTAGTTTGTTCCATGCTCAAAGTTATTGACTCAGTGGGGTCCGCTCCAGTGGAAAACCATGTTTCAGTGATAATTTACTGGAAATTGGACTAAATAATTTTAAATATAATAATGATGATGATAATGTAACAGTATTGTATTTTTTTTTACCAATTAAATATTTTAAAGGACTTAAATTGAGGATTTAATGTTTCCATAAGGAGCTTGACGGCCCGTGTTTTTGGCGAGTCTTCAGACTCGCCAGAAACAGCAGTTATGAAGCAGCGGTCTAAAGACCGCTGCTCCATAACCCTGTCCGCCTGCTCTGAACAGGCGGACAGAAATCGCCGCCATTCAACCCGATCGAGTACGATTGGGTTGATTGACACCTCCCATTGGCCGCGAGTCAGCAGGGGGCGGCGTTGCACCAGCAGCTCATGCTGAATACGGAGAGCGTATTGCTCTCCGCATTCAGCGAGGACTTGCGGACCTGATCCGCACTGTCGGATCAGGTCCGCAAGACCTTTCATAAATAGAGGCCATTGTATTCTTGATCCAACTATTTTATTTATTAAGTACCAGAAAGACTATTAATCCAGCATTTTAGCTCATATTTCTTCACAATACTCCCTGGAGTTCCAGAATTTTGAGAGGGTGCAGTCTGCTCATGAGTTCCAAAATTGTAGAAAAACTTGTGACACCTAAATACAGGGAAGCTGACAATTAAAAAATGCCCTGAAAATCAGCGGTCTTCACAATTTACTAATAGATCTTAACATGTAAGAAATATCTAAGTAATTTGTGAGGCCAATTGAAATTATATATGTAAATAAATGAGCAAAGATTTAAGAAGCTTTATATGGTCTCTTTAATTTGAAATGGTGGAATCCTGAATCATTGATTACTTTACTTCACCCTATCAAATTCCAAGTGTTTATAGGAAATTAAACTTAAAGGGACAGTTCACCCAAAAACTTTTTCCCCTTTAAATTATTCCCAATGATCCTTTTAACCTGCTAGAGTGTATTAAATTGGTTGCAAGTGGCTCCTTTACTCATATTTCAGCATTTGAAATAGCTGATTTAGCTTGTGGTTTCCCAACCTATACTGAAAGTTTTGATACTGGCGTATATGCTATTGACAAGCCTAAGTAAACACAGCCAGCAGAAGAGATTACACTCTCAGTGGGGGCATGATAGTTAAATAATAAAATGATAATTTTCCATTGTTCTATCTATGTATTGAGCTTTGGTTTTCTAGACAAATATAAGATAAGGAAGCAAGTGTGTGTACACAAAGTGATAACATAATGAGATCTGATATTACCTGAAGCTCAACCCATTGTAATAGGCTGTGGTTTCAAAGCACAAAACCAGCTACTTCAGATACACAAATAAACCTGAAAATGCAATTTCTCAAATATTTTATACTCTGTAGTTGGTATAACAAGTCATTTAAAATACATTTATGGAAAAACAATTTTATAGTGTACTGTCCCTTTAAAGGGACAGTCTAGAAAATTGTTTAAAAAGACATACAGTATAATCCCTTTATTACCCATTCCCCAGTTTTGCATAACCAACACTGTTATATTAATATACTTTTTACGTCTATAATTACCTTGTATCTAAGTCTCTGCAGACTGTTCCCTTGTCTCAGTGCTATTTGGAAACTTGCATTTTAGACAATTAGTGCTGCTTCATAAATAACTCCACCAGAGTGAGCACAATCTTATCCATATAAGCTGTGAAAAGCTGATTAAAGAGGCGGCCTGCAGAGGCCTAGAAACAGTCAGAAATTTAGGGGTTTAAAGTTATAAAGTATTTTAATGTAACAATGTTGGTTGTACAAAGCAGGGGAATGGGTAGTAGTAAAGAGATTATCTATCTTTTAAAGCAATAAAAAAAATCAAGTGGACTTTCTCTTTAAAGGTCAAACTTCTTGATTTAGCTTAATCATGCAATTTTAAGGAACTTTTTAATTTACTTCTAGTATCAATTACTTTTATACCCCTTTAATATTTAATCTCCCTACATGGTGTAAGGTACCAAGCACTGGGTGGGTAAGGGATGACTTGACATAAGTTTGTGTAACTGGCCCTGACTCTGTGTGAGACAAAACTGTCTGTTTATCTGCCCTATGCATGAATGCTACATTTTTGCAAGCTGTATCCAACTTTCCTCCTCTGTTTTTCTTGGTTGTTTTTCTAGCCACAGTCCCTTAGGTAATTTGCTTATACTGATATCAGTCATACAGTATATAATCATACATAACTGTGTTACTTGTATTTACAATGTGATTTCACATACAGAGAACATCTACACAACTTGCAAGATTTATTATAAACAATCCTATACTACCCAAAAGGGTAAAGTCGTTTAATGTGGGTTTAAAATAACAAATTAACTTGACATAATTGTACAGGTTTTAGAGCTCCATTGAAACCCAAATGTTTCCAGTAAAGTCCTAAAGACTCTAGGGGTACACTGCAGACATTTGGGGCTTTAACCAGTAGTAACAAACCTGAACACTTGTTCAGCTTGTACAGTTTAACTAGTTGCTGAAGTCCCAAATGTCTCAGTGACTATAATGGAGACATCTGGGTCTTTAAACCATAGTAGCACCCTACACTTGATTATGCAATTATATTATTGACTTTAGCCCCTAATGTCTCCAGTATAAACATGTGTGTCCTTAGGGCTTAACTGAAGACATTTGGGGCCTCACCCCCTATTAGCAACTTTGATCTCCGGTCCATCTTGTACTTTTTTACGTTAGAGGCCCAAATTTCTAAAGTAAATCTCTTAGAATAACCAGTGGTCTACTAGATAATTGGGTCCATAACCTCTTGGTAACATCCCTGGTCCAACATCTCAGTCATGAAGTTATACAAGGGGCTGAAGACCCAAATGTCTGTAGTAAAGCCTTAAGAAGTTTACTGAAGACAGCTGATGCTTCAGTTCTTTTATATTAGCCATTAGCCTTAGTCCTAATTGTGCAATTCCACCACTGCTCATTCTAGATCAAAAAGTGTTTCACTGCTTCCTACATTATGTTTTGTGATATGTTTGTTCTGTGTTTTTTTATAATTGTCTTTCATGTCCCCTCTCAAGGAAAGCAAAATATAGCAGATCATCAGTGGAAACTCACACTTACCCATATTTCCTTTCATGTCCCCCCCTTTTTCCTAACTCCAAATCTATCCCCTGAACCTTATGTGTTGCTACCATGGCTCTTCTCTTCATCTTTATCTCACATTTTATCACTGGTAAATATTTTACCGTTGCACATTATTCATTGTTTAATTATTCTATCTCATTTATCAAATATTATGTGCCTCTTCATTTACTCTTGTGTTGTCAAATGGCCACTCAATACATATTGCTTTACCCTGCAAATACATTATTTGCATTTATTTTCTTCATATTTCATTTCTTAATGGCTTCCATTGCTTGTTCTCCCACACTTTTTTCCCTTCTTCCCTCCTACCTTTTAGCAAACAGCAAAATTCAACAAAATGTCGATCAGTATGGGAGCAGCGCACAACTCAGATTAGAATGCACAACTTCCGTGCAAGCTGCGAGGCTCTCTACAGCGAGCTGGAGCCAGAAGATCGACTACGATATGCAACCACCTTACGTCTGAGACCTGATATGAAGAGCCATATGGATCGCCCACTACTTGTTGAACCTCAGGAATCTGAGGAACTTAAAGATGTTAGTCCTGAAGCTCCACCACAAAATGAAATAGAACCTGGACAGGACACCACAACAGAACAGCCACCAAGAAAACAACACCGGCACCGAGAAAGAGGAGGTGGTGATACCAATGGCAGTGGTCGAGAAAATGGCAATAACGGAGATTCAGGAAGTAATGATAGAGAGGAACGTCATCGACGTCACAGGAGTCGAAGTAAAGAAGGTGAAGGGGGAAAGGAAGGAGGGAAAGGAGAACGTAATCGAAGTCAGGAAAGGGGAAAGAGACATCATCGACGGGCCTCCCCTGAAGAGGGAACAGAGAGGGAGCATCGACGACACCGCACTCATCGTCATTCAAATGAAAGGCAAGGCAAAGATGGCAATGGGCAACCTTCTTCTCTGAGCAAGGGTGAAAGAAAGTCTAGGCACAGAGGAGGAGGATCACGGTCAGGCAACAGAGAGGGAGATGGCACAAATCGAGGAGCTGGGGAAAATGGAGAGGAGCCCCATAGATCACGTCATCGGAACAGACACAAAGCACTTTCTACATATGATACAGAGGACAAAAAGGATAACAGAGAAGGGGAGCCTGGAGAGAGAGAACATCGCAACCACAGGTCAAGGTAAGTCCAGTTAATGAAACTTCCCACATTTACACTGTTTACTCAGCCCTTTTATAATGTAAACATGTTAAACAGTGCTTTATTGCAGCTACCACAATGTCACAACTGGGATATAACTAGACCGGTGCACGGGTGAAAATTTTGTTTTGTCCAAAAAAATTGTTTAAGATTTTTAAAATCATTTGGATTAGCCATATATCGTCCATATAGGCATATTCGGTTCAGTTGGATATTAGATTAGGATTCATTACCCTTATTTCCAATGGGAACAGCTAGTATAGACAATTAATATTGATAAAAATTTTACATTTAAAAATTCAAACAATTAGAATTACCTATGTTTCATTGTTAAAAGAACATACAATGCCTGTATGTAACCGGCTGTCCCTAACATCTGTCATTATTAATACTATAGCAGGATTATACAGGGGACAATGGACAAATGAATGGTGAGACCCCCTGTACATCACTACAGACAATGGAGCTTATTACCCAAACAATATAACTTCTTCCTTCAATTCCTGCACCTTTTTTTGCCGTCAAACGGCATTACCAAATGAACAAATCGATTTTGTCATCAAATCATTCGTTTTTCGTATGTTTTGTTCAATAATGTATTGGGCTTGTCATATATCAAATGAGTTGATGAATCGGCAAAATTTGGCCAAAGCCCAAATGCACATCTCTATATATCACCATGTCCACAGTGTTGAAAATGATAAAATGTTACCACAGTAAGGCTGCCTATTTATAAATATTGCAGCCAACTTTGCTGCCAGTAGGTCGGACCCTTGTTAACCCCTTGGATAACAGAGAGTATTGCAGTGTACTGTGATGCAGTCCAATGCAACTGCCTCCGGCATCCAAAAGGTTTTTAACCCTACCAAAACTATCATATTGATTCCTTTAACTTGTTGTTGAGATGAGCCGGTGACATTGCTAAAATGCAGTGCCATAGATTATGAGAACTAGCCAGTGACATTGTGGCTGATATATTGTCAAGATCTACGTTTAGAACTTTGAACAAATTTGACATATCTATGAACGAATAAAAGTACTTGTTGCTGCTGTATAATAGAAATGAGATAAGCAGTATCTTACTCTCTGTCATTTTTTTCTAATATGCCAGTCACAATATATACTGTTCTATTTCCAACAGTGGCCTGTAATTTCTCTAAATAACCTGTAAACTCACTTGTTTTACAAAATGAAACGTTGAAGGTGAACAGATTAACACCCACACACACACACACACATATACTATATATATATATATATATATATATGTGTGTATAAAAAACACGGAAGGGGACTGCACTCTCAAACTGGACTGGGTACACATCCCATGACCCTGCAACATGCTCAGCCCTGGGTGCTATAGCACTCTCAGGAAGCTGTGCTGTTTCCAGAGTCACAGGCATTTAACCCCAGACAAGCCTGGGTGCAAGGCCCTAGGAAAAATTACAAAATAAATGAATACAACACACAGAGAAAGTCCAGTACTCGCTTAGAAGCTCTCAGCTAAGATTAAAAACAAAACTGGAAGAGTTAGTTATCGCTTCTGACCAAATGGGACAAGCCCAGGTACCACATCAAGGTCTCTTCCAAAACCTGGGTCCCTAATACAGCCATACAAATGCAAGCTCTCAATCCAACAAACTGGGAACAAGTTAGGGTTCACAGACTTATGAAGCACCCAGGGCTGAGCATGTTGCAGTGTCATGGGATGTGTACCCAGTCCAGTTTGAGAGTGCAGTCCCCTTCCATGTTTTGTATATGTCTATGTCTGTGTGTTATATATATGTGTGTGTATATATATATATATATATATATATATACACACAGTTCCTTTAGGGAAAGCACAATCTCACCATTCCATTGATGCCACAGTGCTCTGCTAGAATTCATCCAAATATTTCACAGTGCAGGCACTGATTGGTCTTGTTAAAATATTCAAAAATGTATTAAGGCATTGTTAAAAAAATGACATAACGTTTTGGCACCGCATTGTGCCTTTGTCAAATGTCAGCATGTAATCAAAAAATATACAGCACACTTAAAACCATCAGATGGTTTTAAAGGGACATTAAACACTTTGAGATGGTAATATAAAATGATAAATTGTATATATAAAACAGCTCTGCAATATACTTTCATTACTAATTCTGTCCTCTTTGCCTGTAATTCCATTCTGATATTGTGAGCTTTTCAGTTCCTGTTAGAAATGGAAGTGCAGAACACTGTTAAATCCAGCACAACCATTGGCTGTACACTCTAGCGACCTATTTATAACTGACCCTAATTGGCCACAGCAGAGAAGGTAACACAAGTTACAACATGGCAGCTCCCTGTGTTTTATAGACACTAAAACTTTACACTTATTTTGTCACTTTTTAAACAACTAATGAAACTTTAAAAGATACATCTACATGTTAGTCATGGACTAATCGGTTCTTTGAATGCATCATTCTATCTAGCATGTATTTAGTGTTTAATGTCCCTTTAAGTGTGCTGTATATTTTTTGATTACATGCTGACACTTGACAAAGGCACAATGCGGTGCCAAAACGTTATGTCATTTTTTAACAATGCCTTAATACATTTTTGAATATTTTAACAAGACCAATGAGTGCCTGCACTTTGTGAAATATATATATACACACACACACACAATTATTTTTATGTAGTATATTGTTAGATTTGTATTGGATTAGAGTCAGCGGTTTAAAAGACATTATGGCCGCTTCAGCTAAATGAGTGTACTTGATCTCAGGGAGAATCGAACCGATACAGAAACTCCAGTCGGCGGCCTACAGCAGTTGCCTGAACAGCCAGAAGATGCTGATAACCAGAAAAATGTGAACAGGATGGCATTGCCCCACACAGACAGGGCAAGCACAGTCAATATACCAGTGACCATTACGGCTCCACCCGTCGATAGCACTGTCATACCAGGTAAGGCTTCCACCAATGACATACACAGCTATATTTACTGCTTAGTACCAATAGCAGCTCCGCCAGCCCAAGTTTGTAATTTATACACAATGATTATTCCATATATTAACAATAATAACATAATTTATGTAAGAACTTACCTGATAAATTCATTTCTTTCATATTAGCAAGAGTCCATGAGCTAGTGACGTATGGGATATACATTCCTACCAGGAGGGGCAAAGTTTCCCAAACCTCAAAATGCCTATAAATACACCCCTCACCACACCCACAATTCAGTTTAACGAATAGCCAAGAAGTGGGGTGATTAAAAAAGTGCGAAAGCATATAAAATAAGGAATTGGAATAATTGTGCTTTATACAAAATCATAACCACCACAAAAAAGGGCGGGCCTCATGGACTCTTGCTAATATGAAAGAAATGAATTTATCAGGTAAGTTCTTACATAAATTATGTTTTCTTTCATGTAATTAGCAAGAGTCCATGAGCTAGTGACGTATGGGATAATGACTACCCAAGATGTGGATCTTTCCACACAAGAGTCACTAGAGAGGGAGGGATAAAATAAAGACAGCCAATTCCTGCTGAAAAAAATCCACACCCAAAATAAAGTTTAACGAAAAACATAAGCAGAAGATTCAAACTGAAACCGCTGCCTGAAGTACTTTTCTACCAAAAACTGCTTCAGAAGAAGAAAATACATCAAAATGGTAGAATTTAGTAAAAGTATGCAAAGAGGACCAAGTTGCTGCTTTGCAGATCTGGTCAACCGAAGCTTCATTCCTAAACGCCCAGGAAGTAGAAACTGACCTAGTAGAATGAGCTGTAATTCTCTGAGGCGGAGTTTTACCCGACTCAACATAGGCAAGATGAATTAAAGATTTCAACCAAGATGCCAAAGAAATGGCAGAAGCTTTCTGGCCTTTTCTAGAACCGGAAAAGATAACAAATAGACTAGAAGTCTTACGAAAAGATTTCGTAGCTTCAACATAATATTTCAAAGCTCTAACAACATCCAAAGAATGCAACGATTTCTCCTTAGAATTCTTAGGATTAGGACATAATGAAGGAACCACAATTTCTCTACTAATGTTGTTGGAATTCACAACTTTAGGTAAAAATTCAAAAGAAGTTCGCAACACCGCCTTATCCTGATGAAAAATCAGAAAAGGAGACTCACAAGAAAGAGAAGATAATTCAGAAACTCTTCTGGCAGAAGAGATGGCCAAAAGGAACAAAACTTTCCAAGAAAGTAATTTAATGTCCAATGAATGCATAGGTTCAAACGGAGGAGCTTGAAGAGCTCCCAGAACCAGATTCAAACTCCAAGGAGGAGAAATTGACTTAATGACAGGTTTTATACGAACCAAAGCTTGTACAAAACAATGAATATCAGGAAGAATAGCAATCTTTCTGTGAAAAAGAACAGAAAGAGCAGAGATTTGTCCTTTCAAAGAACTTGCGGACAAACCCTTATCTAAACCATCCTGAAGGAACTGTAAAATTCTCGGTATTCTAAAAGAATGCCAGGAAAAATGATGAGAAAGACACCAAGAAATATAAGTCTTCCAGACTCTATAATATATCTCTCGAGATACAGATTTACGAGCCTGTAACATAGTATTAATCACAGAGTCAGAGAAACCTCTTTGACCAAGAATCAAGCGTTCAATCTCCATACCTTTAAATTTAAGGATTTCAGATCCTGATGGAAAAAAGGACCTTGTGACAGAAGGTCTGGTCTTAACGGAAGAGTCCACGGTTGGCAAGAGGCCATCCGGACAAGATCCGCATACCAAAACCTGTGAGGCCATGCCGGAGCTACCAGCAGAACAAACGAGCATTCCTTCAGAATCTTGGAGATTACTCTTGGAAGAAGAACTAGAGGCGGAAAGATATAGGCAGGATGATACTTCCAAGGAAGTGATAATGCATCCACTGCCTCCGCCTGAGGATCCCGGGATCTGGACAGATACCTGGAAGTTTCTTGTTTAGATGGACGCATCAGATCTATTCTGGAAGTTCCCACATTTGAACAATCTGAAGAAATACCTTGGGTAAAGAGACCATCGCCCGGATGCAACGTTTGGCGATGAGATAATCGCTCCCAATTGTCTACACTGGATATGAACCGCAAGATTAGACAGGAGCTGGATTCCGCCCAAACCAAAATTCGAGATACTTCTTTCATACCAGAGGACTGTGAGTCCCTCCTTGAGATTGTGTATCCACAGTGTGACATTGTCTGTCTAAAACAAATGAACGATTCTCTCTTCATGCAGATTTATGTTTAATTCTTAAAATAATTTTTTTTGTTTAAATATTGAAAAAATAAATGTAATGGCGCAGCCATTTTATAACCTAAGTTTGCCTTGTTTCCCCTGTCACATTTAATATAACATTTGTTGCAGTCAATAATATTGAATTTGAAATGAAGTCTGAAGAGAAAAAGGAAATGGAAGCAGATGATCTCACGAAGAATGGACCGAAGCAGATCCTGCCATACAGCTCAATGTTTATCTTCAGCTCTACTAACCCGTGAGTATCTGCTACATGTGCTACTCGGTATCACTGTATTGCTGATCATTTTGTCAGCTCTGCAGCATGAGTTATTGACCTCTGTATCGTTGGCTCATAGTGGGGGAAATATTGTATGGGGGTCTTAATGCACTTGGTATCGTTGACTTCTTGTGTGGTATCTACAGTAGGGGGTCTCAATGCACTCAGTATCATTGGCTTCTTGTGTGGTATCTACAGTAGGGGGGTCTTAATGCACTCAGTATCATTGGCTTCTTGTGTGGTATCTACAGTAGGGGGTCTCAATGCACTCAGTATCATTGGCTTCTTGTGTGGTATCTAGAGTAGGGGGTCTCAATGCACTCAGTATAATTGGCTTCTTGTGTGGTATCTAGAGTAGGGGGTCTCAATGAATTAAGTATCATTGGCTTCTTGTGTGGTATCTACAGTAGGGGGTCTCAATGCACTCAGTATCATTGGCTTCTTGTGTGGTATCTACAGTAGGGGGTCTCAATGCACTCAGTATCATTGGCTTTTTGTGTGGTATCTACAGTAGGGGGTCTCAATGAATTCAGTATCATTGGCTTTTTGTGTGGTATCTACAGCAGGGGGTCTCAATGAATTCAGTATCATTGGCTTTTTGTGTGGTATCTACAGTAGGGGGTCTCAATGCATTCAGTATCATTGGCTTCTTGTGTGGTATCTACAGTAGGGGGTCTCAATGCATTCAGTATCATTGGCTTCTTGTGTGGTATCTACAGTAGGGGGTCTCAATGCACTCAGTATCATTGGCTTCTTGTGTGGTATCTACAGTATGGGGGTCTTAATGCACTCAGTATCGTTGGCTTTTTGTGTGGTATGTACAGTATGGGGGTCTCAATGCATTCAGTATCATTGGCTTCTTGTGTGGTATCTACAGTAGGGGGTCTCAATGCATTCAGTATCATTGGCTTTGTGTGTGGTATCTACAGTAGGGGGGTCTTAATGCACTCAGTATCATTGGCTTCTTGTGTGGTATCTACAGTAGGGGGTCTCAATGCATTCAGTATCATTGGCTTCTTGTGTGGTATCTACAGTATAGGGGTCTTTAGTGGGCTGTATATCATTAGCTTCTTGAGTAATATATGTAGTATGGGGGTCTTTAGTGCGCTGTATATCATTGGTTTCTTGTGTGATATCTGTAGTATGGGGGTCTTTAGTGCTATCTGTATCGTTGGCTTGTTGAGTGATATCTAAAGCATGGGGGTCTTAATGCACTTGGTTTCATTGGCTTCTTGTGTGATATCTACAGTATGGGGGTCTTTAGTGCGCTGTATATCATTGGCTTCTTGTGTGATATCTAAAGCATGGGGGTCTTAATGCACTCGGTTTCATTGGCTTCTTGTGTGATATCTGCAGTATGGGGGTCTTTAGTGCTATCTGCATTGTTGGTTTCTTGTGGAATATCTGTAGTATGGGGGTCTTTAGTGCTATCGGTATCGTTGGTTTTCTTGTGTGATATCTACAGTATGTTTTTTTTTAGTGCTATCTGTATCATTGACTTCTTGTGTGATATCTGCAGTATGTGGGTCTTTAGTGCACTTAGTATCATTGGCTTCTTGCGTGATATCTACAGTATGGTGGTCTTTAGTGCTATATGTATCATTGGCTTCTTGCGTGATATCTGCTGTATTAGGGTCTTTAGTGCTATCTGTATCATTGGCTTCATGTGTGATATCTGCTGTATGGGGGTCTTTAGTGTTATCTGTATCATTGGCTTAATGTGTGATATCTGCTGTATGTGGGGTCTTTAATGCTATCTGTATCACTGAATATTGTGTGGTATCTGTAGTATGGGGGTCTTTAGTGCTATCTGTATCATTGGCTTCATGTGTGATATCTGTAGTATGGAGGTCTTTAGTGATATCTCTATCGTTGGCTTCTTGTGTTTATATATATATATATATATATATATATATATATATAGTATGGGGGTCTTTAGTGCTATCTGTATCTCTGGCTTATTGTGTGATATCTGCTGTATGGGGGTCTTTAGTGCTATCTGTATCTCTGGCTTATTGTGTGATATCTGCTGTATGGGGGTCTTTAGTGCTATCTGTATCATTGGCTTCTTGTGTGATATCTGCTGTATGGGGGTCTTTAGTGCTATCTGTATCTTTGGCTTCTTGCGTGATATCTGCTGTATGGGGGGTCTTTAATGCTATCTGTATCATTGGCTTCATGTGTGATATCTGCTGTATGGGAGGTCTTTAATGCTATCTGTATCACTGAATATTGTGTGGTATTTGTAGTATGGGGGTCTTTAGTGCTATCTGTATCATTGGCTTCATGTGTGATATCTGTAGTATGGAGGTCTTTAGTGCTATCTCTATCGTTGGCTTCTTGTGTTATATATACTGTATATATATATATATATATATATATATAGTATGGGGGTCTTTAGTGCTATCTGTAGCTTTGGCTTCTTGTGTGATATATATATATATATATATATATATAGTATGGGGGTCCTTAGTGCTATCTGTATAATTGACTTCTTGTGTGATATCTGCTGTATGGGGGTCTTTAATGCTATCTGTATCATTGGCTTCTTGTGTGATATCTGCTGTATGGGGGTCTTTAGTGCTATCTGTATCATTGGCTTCTTGTGTGATATCTGCTGTATGGGGGTCTTTAGTGCTATCTGTATCAATGGCTTCTTGTGTGATATCTACAGTATGGGGGTCTTTAGTGCTACCTGTATCATTGGCTTCTTGTGTGATACTACAGTATGGGGGTCTTTAGTGCTAAATGTATAATTGGCTTCTTGTGTGATATCTGCAGTTTGGGGGTCTTTAGTGCTATATGTATAATTGGCTTCTTGTGTGATATCTGCAGTATGGGGGTCTTTAGTGCTATCTGTTTCATTGACTTCATGTGTAATATTTGCTGCAGTATGGGGGTCTTAAGTGCTATCTGTATCACTGAATCTTGTGTGATATCTGTAATATGGGGGTCTTTAGTGTGTTCTATATCATTGGCTTCTTGTGTGATTACTGATATCTATATTATTGACTGCTTGTGTTATATATACAGTATGGGGTATTTAGTGCTATCTGTATCATTGACTGCTTGTGTTATATATACAGTATGGGGTATTTAGTGCTATCTGTATCATTGACTGCTTGTGTTATATATACAGTATGAGGGTCTTTAGTGTGTTCTATATCATTGGTTTCTTATGTGATTACTGCTATCTGTATCATTGACTGCTTGTGTTATATATACAGTATGGGGTCTTTAGTGCTATCTGTATCATTGATTGTGTTATATATACAGTATGGGGGTCTTTAGTTCACTCTATCACTGTCTAATTGACTCTGCTGTGCTGTATACATATTTTAGTGTGAGCTTTATCATAGCATGGTATGTTGGATATCTGTAGAGAGTTCTCTAAATCCTTTCCTTGTATCCAATGTAAAATATGTCAGCCACTTTATCCAAGGAACTAACCCCCTCTCCAGCATTAATAGCAGCGGACACTTTGTCAATTCCATTAATCCAGTTAGCCATTTATCTTTCTAGGTGGGACAGGCTTTCTTGCTTCTTGCCTAAAGGAGGCAGACGGCACCCACAAGCTACTGATAATTAATACTGTTAATATGACAGCCTTTCATAAAAAAAGAAATAGTGCTTTTTTGGTGTTGGTGCAGTACTAAGATGGGGGGATGGATGGGGAATGAGACACATTTTGGTGCATCAGTCGTATGGTTGTATTAAACTGACCACACATTTAAATTTATTAACATCACAGAGTCCGGCGTCTTTGTCATTACATTGTCAACATGCGCTACTTTGAAATGGTAATCCTTCTGGTTATCGCACTGAGCAGCATCGCGTTGGCAGCAGAAGATCCGGTGCAGGCCGATTCTCCCCGCAATGATGTAGGTAACATTGTGTTAGTGTAAGCAAAAGTACTAGATAGGAAAAAGATAACAGCGTTTTATAGGCAGCATATACCAGGTGTGAAATAAATATACAAAAAAATCACAATATAAAATGAAATGTCAATAAATGTGATCAAGTGAATGAAGTGCAACAGTGCCAATAATATTATATAAAAAATAATTAGAATGGATTTATTTGTTCTAAGAAAGTTCTGGACTGTTCCTTTTCACATTTTTTGTTTCTATACTTTTTTTGTAAGGCACAAACCTATTTGGGCACAATAGCCCTCATTCTCATACTGTAGGTTTCACTCATAGACACATTCCTAATTGCAGACATAAAAAGTGAGAAGCGCTTAATCAGGAAACGTACACAGAAGAACTTTCTCGCAGTATATCAGTCTAGTCCCGCCTATAAAGCACAGTCCAATCCCCAAATACCCGGCAATCCCCCTCTGCACAAGAGACATGGCAGCCCCAGACATATGTTTCAGCCATCTATGAGCCTCATCAGGGAGGTGCAGCGCATTCAGGACATTCCAATCCACTTGAAAACCTTGTTTGTCATGTGCTGTTTAAAGGGACATTATACACTAGATGTTTCTTTGCATAAATGTTTTGTAGATGATCCATTTATATAGCCTATACACGTTTTTTTTTTTTTTTTTTTTTTTTAATTTATAGTTTTTCTTATTTTTAAATAACATTGTGCTGATTTTCAGACTCCTAACCAAGCCCCAAACTTTTAGGAGTATACTGATGTATACCTACTCCAGCTTGCTCCTATTTGTGTAAAGGGTCTTTTCATATGCAGAGGAAGGGGGAGGGGGGAGTGTCTGCTTTCACTGGGTGTTCCAGTTAAACTAATAAAAATTGCTAAACTGGGAGCTTCTAAGTTAGTTTTTAAAAGGTTTTATACTGGAATTTTAGATCAGCATCTGTGCATATTATTCGTTATAGTAGTGTCTATTACATGCAGTTATATGCAAATTGGTGTATACTGTCCCTTTAAGTGGCTTCACACTGCTTGACTTCAGTAGTTTGAGATAATTCAACAGCTGCCTTCCTCTCCATCAAAAAGTAATTTCAATGATATTTTCTCAGGATTTTACTGAGTTTTGTAATTCAACAGTCGTAATTGTCTTGTGGACCGTTTTGAGCAGCATATTTTGGCTGTTTGGAGGACTTTTTAATGTTAAAGAAACATAAAGAAGCAATAATATAATTTCCTGATGCCCTAGGTCATTATATTATTGCACTGTTGCTTAAACAGAACTATTTATTTAATTCCCACAAAAGGATTAAGCACATAGTTAAAGTGAGCTTATAGAGAAGTATATTGTCCATCCTAAACTGAAAACAGCTGGTGATTGGCTACTAAGCACATATGTGGTCCCTAATCAGTTCAGGAGCAGTGGACAGGTCTGGACCAATAGTGCCCGCCCTGCTGTTCCACAGCTGAATATGTTTTTAACCCTTTTGGGGGAAGTTAAAAAGACTTGAAAGTAATAAAAAGACAACTTTCTATTTTACTTCCATTCAAAAACTTTCTTCATACTCTTGATATCCTTTCATGAATTATATCTCAGTAGGCTCTGGAACGGCATGCCCATGTTTTGATTACTCTCAAGTGGCAGTGTTAGCAACAATGTTTCTGACAATAGTATACATTGTTGCAAACACTGCCATATAGTGCTCAGCAATCCTAACTCTACTCTTTTTAACAATGGATAACAAGATAATTAAGGACATTTGACAGTAGAAGTAGTTTGCTGACAAGCATACCTAAGTATGCACTTGATCACTATATGTATATTTTTGCAAGCAGTGGTGTCATATATTATTTGAATATGCCAGACCTGGCTGCAAACTTTCAGCTACACCCATGATGCATCTCTTTTCAGCCCACTAGCAAAGGCAGGGAAATGCATTTACTTGATTTGTATAGGCTGCATGATTTCATTTTAAAGTGCGCCCCTGCTAACTGCGCTCTCTTCAGCAAAGTTTCCCTTTCTAGTGATCTCAATTACTTTTTATTGGACACATCTAGTCTAGTCAGTAAGTGTCAGTATGTAATGCAGAAATGACATTTTATGACATATCAGTTTTAGTATATCCCTTTAAAGGGACAGTAGTTAGACATTCATAATTTAGACAGAGCATACCATTTTAAACAACTTTACAATTTACTTCTATTATTTAATTTGCTTCCTTCTCTTGTTATCCTTTGCTGAAAGGTTTATCTAGGAAATCTCAGGAGCAGCAAAGAACCTAGGTTCTAGCTGTTGATTGGTGGCTGCATATATATACAGATTGTCATTGGCTCACTCATGTGTTCAGTTAGAAACCAGTAGTGCATTGCTGCTCCTTCAACAAATGATACCAAGAGAATGAAGCAAATTTGATTATAGAAGTAAACTGCAAAGTTGTTTAAAATTCTATGTTTTACCTAAATCGTGAAAGAAACTATTTGGGTTTCATGGCCCTTTAAGCTTTATTTTTTAATTTAACTGCAACTATTTTTTATGATTTCAAAATCTGCAAGTAAAAAAAAAATCACCCAAACTTCCATGTGATGTGTTTGCATTTCAGTTTCTAAATATTTTTTAAGGGCCTCACTGTATCGTTGAGGCGCCTTAGAACAGGGGTGGGCAATTATCGGCCCCCCAGATGTTATGGACTACATCTCCCATAGTGCTCTTTTAGCCATAATGCTGGCAAAGCATCATGGGAGATGCAGTCCATAACATCTGGAGGGCCGATAATTGCTCACCCCTGCCTCGGAATATCTCTCCTGAGCGTTGAGGTTTTGAATATCAGGCCCTTAGTCTTATAAATATGCAGATCATGACACCACCATAATTGTAGTGGCTAAGTGTGGGTGTTTTTAATAAAACACAAATACCTGCATATTAGTGACCCAAATCTCTGTCTATTGTGCAATGAATAAAAAAGGAAAGTGACAGATGGTTGAAATGAGTGATAGTTAGGACACATTGTCTATGATCTGGAATAACTTCTCTTGTGCTTCAGGTGCTGAAATACATGGATTATATATTCACCGGCGTGTTCACGTTTGAGATGGTGATAAAGGTGAGTGAAACCGATAATATTCACACTCTTGTTACCCTGTACTGTTCATGTAAACTTGTTTTTTACTGGTAGAGTTTGTGAGTTCCTGTAGAGTCACTTGTGTTAACCTTGATTTCTCTATACATAAGTTCCACACAAAAATACCTGACATCTGCATATTATTGTCTTTAAAGGGACATTTTATTCTACAATATTATACTAAACTATGTTAATCTTTCCCTGGAAAAAAATTGATAAAATTATTTATGATTACGTTTAAACTGAAACTAATACAGCATAATTTATACATTTTCTACAAATGGCCATTGACTTATAGACACTTCCTAATTATGATAATTATCCGATAGGCACTTCCTGCTGATAGGCCCTTGCTGCTAATGCTTATTGGTCGATTGGCACTTCCTTTCACTGCTCATTGGCTAAAAGATACCAACTGCTTATGCTGACCAGGCACCACCTACTACAGATACAGCCAATGAGCATTAGTAGATAGTTCTAAACTAAAATTGTTAAAGGGACAGTCTTCACCAAAATTTTTATTGTTTAAAAAGATAGATAATCCCTTTATTACCCATTCCCTAGTTTTGCATAACCAACACTGTTATAGAAATACACTTTTTACCTCTGTGATTACCTTGTATCTAAGCCTCTGCAGACTGCCCCCTTATTTCAGTTATTTTGACAGACTTGCATTTTATCCAATCAGTGCTTACTCCTAGGCAACTCCACATGCATGAGCACAGTGTTATCTATATGACTCACATGAACTAATACCCTCTAGTGGTGAAAAACTTTCAAAATGCATTCAGCTTAGAGGTGGCCTTGAAGGTCTAAGAAATTAGCATATGAACCTCCTAGGTTTAGCTTTCAACTAAGAATACCAAGAGAACAAAGCAAAATTGGTGATAAAAGTACATTTGAAAGTTGTTTAAAATGACAATCCCTATCTTAATCATGAAAGTTTATTTTGGACTAGACTGTCCCCTTAAGTTAATTTCACTTTAAAGGGACGGTAAAGTAAAAAAAAAATTAAACTTTCATGATTTAGATAGTGCCTGACATTTTAAACAGCTTTCAAATTTACTTCCATTATCCAGTTTTCTTTGCTCTCTTAGTATCCTTTGTTGAAAAGCATATCTATGTAAGCTCAGGAGCAGCAATGCACTACTGGGCGCAAGCTGCTGATTGGTGGTTGCACATATATGGCTCTTGTAATTGACTCACATGACGTGTTCAACTAGCTCCCAGTAGTGCATTTGCTGCTCCTTCAACAAAGGATACAAAAAGAATTAAAAACATTTGTTAATAAAAGTAAATTATAAAGTTGTTTAAAAGTGAATGCTCTATCTGAAAAATAAAATATTTTTTTTTGTGGTTCCTGTTGCTTTAAATAGTTTAATTCACTAACTGGCAAAAAAAGATAAACCTCTTTATAGTACAAAGTCCCTTTTAATTTCTGATAATGTTTGAGCATCATCAAATAAAAACCATACTTTTATTTGTAGCACACTGACATTGAAATAAATGTTTTACGCTACACAATTTTTCGAACCTGGAAATATGTTGTTCATATAGATAAACACAAAAAGAAATGTGATTAATAATAATATGCTATACATTTACTGAGCAGCATTTGATTGTTATATTTGCAGCACAAATAATGGGACATAGGGACATAAAACCCAAATTTTATCTTTTATGATTCAGAAATAGCATGTGATTTTAAACAGCGTCCCAGTTTACTTCTACTTTCTAATTTGCGTCATTCTCTGGATATCCTTTGTTGAGAAGCAAATCTTAATATAGATATACATAGATATATAGATGCCTTGTGTGATTGGCTAAACCATGTGCATTGCTATTTCTTCAACAAAGGGTATCTGGAAGAATGAAGCAAATTAAATAATAGAAGTAAATTGGAATGCTGTTTAAAATTGTATTCTCTATCAGAATCATGAAATATTTTGGGGGGTTTCATGTCCATTTAACAGCAGTGCATTGCAAGACTGCATTATGACAAGTGCGCTCTTATTTAAAACATCCTAGATAGCAACATATTGTTCATAAATAAACTCAGACTTTGATCATTTCCAAATAAATTAGGTTGGGTATATTAGAGGGGAATGAAACACTACACAATTGTAATATATAATGTTTAATTTTGCATATTATAAAAAAAACAACAACAATTCTGCAATATACTTTCATTATTTGATTTTGGCTTCTTTTGCTATAATTTAATTTTAAAAATTGTGAGTTTTCCAATTTTGAGAACTGGAAGTGCACACTGCAGACTTTGTAAGCCTAATTATGCTACATATCTGTCTCTAATTGGCCTAAGTAATTAATTTTGTTTTGTTAAATCTTGCTTTTTGTTAAAGTGTTTCTAAAAGTTGTATTTATCATTAACATTTGGCTGGCATTGCATTTATAGATTCATTTAGACACAACATTTCTGAGATCTGTAGTCGTTTTCTTCTGATTGATTTTAAAAAAAAGTCCTTCCAATATTTTTTTGTGCTATCCAGAATAAGTGATTTCTCTGCTCCCACCACATTAACAAAAGCCAATGTCATAAATATCCGCTATTGACGTTTTCAAAGCTGTTGATAAAATTAATATAATTGTTATAGCAATTTAAAAATGCTCTGAGTACAAATAGAATCATATTAAAGAAAAACCAGGACCTAAAAATGATATAATTCCACCTTGGAATCATTATGTTTCCAATCTAACGAACAAGGTCATATTGCCTCACAAGGCACATCACACTTTTAGACTTGTGCGCAGCGAAAAAAATTGTTTCGGTTCGTTTCAGACCGATTCTGATTTTTTTAATTTCAGATTCGGATTGATTCAAATTTGGATACATTTGAATGCATTCGTTTCGGATTCTTTCAGATTCAAATCAATTCGGATGTATTCGTTTGGGATTCGATACGTAAATTCGGAAGTTCAATACTATTTTGAATTTGAATGTGACATTTGAATTCGAATGTCACATTCGAATTCGAATATTACATTTATAAAACACAGTATTAGAATAGAAATACTATTTTGAATTTGAATGTGACATTCAAATTCAAATGTCACATTCAAATTTGAATATTATATTTGTAAAACACAGTATTAGACTACAAATACTATTTCGAATTTGAATATTACATTTATTAAGCACAGTTGTAGACTAGAAATACTATTTCGAATTCGAATGTGACATTTGAATTCGAATGTGACATTCGAATTTGAATATTACATTTCGAATGTAACGAATAAATCCGAACTAATTCAAATTCATTCAGTTCAAATGCATTCAGATTAGTTTAGTTTCGTTGCTAGGGTAATTTGGAAATTCTAATCGATCCAAATCTCCGAATTCAGCCGAATTTCGATTCGGAACGAAACAAAATGCACATGTCTACACACTTTCACGTACCCCTTGTAAGACTTGGGGTCATCTCATTAGATATTATGTCAGTAACCACCTTGAGATTTAATTTAAAATGTTAAAACAAAATATTTTCATTCTTTATTTTGCCCTCTTTTCATGTAACTTATCTCTGAAAATGGTAGAATTCACCAGACTAACCCTGCTACATATATGTCCCTAATTGGCTTTAGCAGATTACAACTATAAAACATTTCACTTGATACTTCTAGTGTTCTGCAGAAGGAAGCTGGGTGATCTGTTATTAGATATCAAGACAACAGCAATATCTTGTAATTGCAAGGCGTTAAGAGTCCCTTTAAGGCAATATTACAATTTTGTATCATTCATACATCCATATGAAATTGCCGCATTTTAACATGATTATTTTTTTAATTACAAAATGAGAATGCTGGTTAACATTCAAATGAAACTAATCAGCTGTTTACTTCCAATTATTTAATGCTCATTGGCTGATATTTGGTTCTTACTAATGCCCATTGGCGAGAGGGCGTTAGCTAAAATGACCTAACAGAAAATAACTATTATTAAGAAGAATCTTTCAGCCTATGAGCTTTAGTAGCCAGTTCATGACTGATATTGGTGTATTAGCTTCAGATTATGTTTGAAATTGCTTTTACATCATATTTTTCAGGCAAAAAGAAAAATCCACCTTTTTAACGCGGTTCTTTAATATAATTATCATTTTTCTGAGTTCAATGTGCTACAATTATAATATTGCATTTGAACCGTTGTGGTGCAGACTGCAAATTAAGAAGCGGCGTTCTTATTTGTCACTAATGATTGATAAGCCTCAGGAGGGGCTGCAATAGTTTTTGCTTATGCTGTGATAAATGTGGGTAGGAATGCTAGCTCACAAGACCCAAGTGGAAGTGGACAGGTTACCTGGCTTGAGACATAATCTGCTCACACATTAATTAATAAATGGTGGCCGATATTCCTTTAAAGGCACATAAAACCCCAAACATTTATTTCATGATTCAGATAGAGCATACCATTTTAAGCAACTTTCTAATTTATTTCTATTATCAAATTTTCTTTGTTTTCTTGTTATCCCTTGTTAAAATGCAATAAGGTACATTCAGGAGTGTGCACATGTTTACATTACTATATGGCAGCAGGTTTGTAACATTGTTATACATTAACAAGAGCACTAGATGGCAGCACTATTTCCTGTCATGCAGCGTTCCCGATCTGTGCACGCTACCTATCTAGGTATCTTTTCAACAAAGAATAACATGAGAACAATGCAAATTTGATAATAGAAGTAAATTGGAAACTTTTTTTAAATTATATTCTCTATCTGAATCATGAAAGAAACATTTTGGGTTTCATGTCCCTTTAAGGACGTATTGCATACAATAAGTATTTGAAAAAATTGTATTGATGTTCCCATTCCAGTAATACATCAGAATCATATCAGATTAATTACGCTATGCTGGGCCTTTTTTTCCCTGCAGATGATAGATCTGGGATTACTGCTTCACTCAGGCTCATACTTTCGTGATCTATGGAACATCCTAGATTTTATCGTTGTCAGCGGCGCGCTGGTTGCGTTTGCTTTCACGTAAGTATCATGTTTTATTAGCACTTATACAAGTATAGGGGAGCCAGGTGAAGAAATCAAGGCAGATTTATGTAATACCAATCTGATCTATGGTGCAGCATGGTTTATTAGTTAAAGGAATATTGTAGTCATATTTATTTATTATATATGAAAAAAGACATTTGAAAAGTTTTCAAGTTTTTTTATTTCCTTTAAAAGAAAATGCATGCACCTGTCCTGAATGAATGCAGATGAGTGTCTACGTACACCAATAGAGTTTATGTGAGTTGTATGTATGAGCATTAGCAGGAATGACTAACCAGCCAATAAGAATCAGTAAAAAGTACACGACTAAGGTTGCCAGATGTCCTACAAAAAAATATCAGCGAGTGACCAGGAAAAATAGGTTGAGTTGTCATGATCCAACCACATAGTCCACAGTTTATGCCCAGATCATCCCTCAGATAAGACTTATGTCCCTGTAGCTCATCATCCATGGGTCAAAAATCTGTTTTCAAGCTAGACTCCATCACTTAAAAGGGCATAAAGCCTAAAATGTTTCTTTCATAATTAAGGCAGAACATACAATTTTAAACAACTTTTCAGTTTACTCCTATTATGAAATTTACTCATGGTAGCCTTTTGTTGAAGGAGCAACAATGCACTATTGGGAGCTAGTTGAACACATCAAGGGGAGCCAATGACAAGAGGCATATATGTGCAGCCACCAAACAGGAGCTAGCTCTCAACAATGTATTACTGCTCCTGGGCCTACGTAGGTATACTTTTCAACAAATGATACCAACAAAACCAAAGCAAATGTTATAATAAAAGTAAATTGGAAACGTATAAAATTGCATGCTCTTTCGGAATCATGAAAGAAAAATTTGGGGTTTGGGGTCCCTTTAATGGTTCAGTATTTTTACATACTGAACTGTCCAATTAAATACTGGACACCTGGCAACCCTATACACAGCTGGTGCATTGGAAAGTTATTATATATATATAATAACTTTCCAATTTATTTCTATAACATTTAACCTCTTTTTCTTTGTATTATTTGATGAACATTTCTTGAGCACTATATGGCATTAGTGTTTGTAAGAATGTTGTACATAATAATGCTCAAGACACATGCACACTCCTGAGGCTACCTCGGTATACTTTCAACAAAAATTCTAAGTGTAATTTTGATAACAGAGATGAAATGGAAAGTTTTTTAAAGCTCAGAACCATGATAGTTTAATATTTTTTACTTTTATGTCCCTTTAAAGGGACACAAAACACTAACTAGATGTCATGCCCCTCCCTCAATTAATGGGTGCCACCATTTTGTAACCTATGTTACACTGCGGGTGTTAGAAGGAGAGTTTCTGCACATGTGCAAGCACATAAGCACTGGAATATATTAAAAAACTAGATTTCAATATGGCGGCACTGTGAGTAGAGGGAGGCAGAGAATAACCTCAATAAAATGCTTATAAAATGTATTTTATTTTTATGTCCTAAGTTTTTTATACTGAAAAAGAAAAGGGTGTGGTCTTATAAAATATCTGTGTTCGATTCAGTAGATGCTTACAACAATATTATATAAATAGTAAATATCTAAAAGCTTCTTATTATTCTTTATTTATTAAAGGGAATCTTAGGAGCAAAATCAGACATAAATTAAGATGTGCTTAAGGCGATTATGAGGTGCTGTGACATTAAAGGGACATTGTACTTTTTTTTTTTTGTTCCACCTAAAATGTATTTATTTATTTATTTTTAAAGTGATGATCCTGTGCTGATTTAACCTTGTTTGTTTTTGCCAGCCTTGTAGAGTCTTGTATCTGGCATTCAATAAATATGTAGGAACTTCTCCCTGTCAGCCGCTATGACTTTATACTGCAGGTTGCACTATACATTCCCTGCTAATTTTTATTTAAGTTGAAAAACTTTTATATAACCTTTTGTCATGAACAAATAGTTGAATAAGTTCTGTTGTGGTTCTTTCATATGAATATTTTTTATGCAGTGTCCCTTTAATTGGGTAAAAGTAACCCTGCAGAGACATAGTGACTGATATATTCCTACAGACTAAATACACACAGAGAGAAGCACACTCACAGGAACGAACAACCGGCTTAATACTATTGTTAGCCTGTTCTATGTTGATTTACCACCTGGGTGCAGCTTTTTAGCACAGTTATGCTTTTCACAGAGTAGAACTTTCCTGTAGTATATCAGTCTGATCCCGCCTATTACAGTCAGTCCAGCACCGAAATACCAGGCAATTCTTTTCTGAACAAGGAACACAGCAACCCCAGATGATCGTTTCAGCCTTCATATATTCCTACAGACATCATAGTATTTTTTTTTTACATTTTGTAAATATATGCAAATTTTGAAGGGGACAAATAGTAACTGTCATGTCGTCTGGCATAATGCTCATTTAATGAATTGTTGTTATTAAACATCTGTCAGAGAGGACCACAGCATATTGTGTTGTAGTTCTTTTATGGCAGTAAAGGAGTTAATGTAATAATCAGTTAACTCACAGACAGTTTGAAAAACAATTCCTTCACTTCATACTGCACTAAAGCACTTCCTTCACTTCCCCCTACAAATACAGATTATCACGCTGAATTCATGCATAATTTATATCCTAATTCAAGGAGATCTTGCAAAACAAAGAATGTGTCTCTATAAATGTGCTTGATTTTCCATAACTTGTTGTCATACATGAGTGAATGATTGCCCTATAATGCTATATACCTGTATAATCCATATAAAGTCAATTAGCTGTGTGATAATGGTGTTACGTGTCAAGTGCCACTTTGCGTTTTTTTGTGCTTGTCACTGATTCTAAGCTCTTTCTTTGTCTCCCTCTTGCTGAATTTTCTCTTTCATTCTCTCTAGGAGTTTTGTTGGGTAAATGTTTTTTCTTTTTTTTCTACGCATACAGCACTAGTCTGTATGTGCACACATCTTTGTGTCTTTATGCCCCATAATTTAAAACCATTGCAATGCTGTCATGTGCTCGTCCCATATCCACCTACCCTTTCGTAGACATAGAAATATATCCCATTTGCAGTCATTCAACATAAAGGAAAGTGGGCCAGTGGGAAAGTGTCAACATTATTCAAGGTTGTGATGTAGATTACTGAAACAAATATAACATAATATTTGCACTGTAGACCCCATGCTAAATAAATGTGATTAAGAAAGCACATATTAACTTAGATATCTTACTTTTGTTTAGAAAACAGAGAGCTAACAGACATTTTTAATTGGTTCGATCAACCATTTTCTGTACAGAATTGATTTAGTTGTTAATTGAAGGTGAACTGTTTCACATTTCAACCTAGTATAATCGTAATAAACTAACAGAATCAACCACAATTATTTTCCATAGGAACAATTAGGCTAAATTATAAAGTATTTTAGTGATAATCTTTATTCTTTTAACTGAATATTCTAGGTCATCCTGATAGGGTCACATTTTTAAATATGCCTAATAGGTTTTTCTTTCTTAAATAAATAGTTTTGATATAAAAAGCTGTCAGAGTGCTCTGGGTAATTATTTTTAAAGGACAGTAAATATCTTGATATTTTTATATAAAGCGTTTAGTTATATAGAATGAAAAAAAACTTTACAATACATTTTCTTTCATTCTTTTCCCCCCTTTCCATGTAATTTAACTCTGAAAATTTGGCAATTTGTTTTAATTTTCAGAACTTGAAATAAACCCGTCTCAAGACTAACTCTGATATATATTTGTCACTAATTAGTTTTTATCAGATAACAACTGCATTAATATACATTGTATTCTAACTTTATCACTGTAGCTAGCCTTGTTGTCTGTGGACTAAAGCCCAGATTGGCTCCTCCTCCAAATAACGCAAATGGTGGGTGGAGTTTAAATATTGAAAAATAATTGGATTAAAAAGGATGTTAATTTGTTTTTAAAATAATTACACTTGGCTGGTATGTTAATCTATAGCAACACATCTGAAATGTCTTGTAATTACAAGGTGTTTACTGTCCCTTTAAATGATATAATACATAGGTATGCAATTGACAGTAGGGCTAACACATTGCTAAATACAGCAAATAATTTGTTTTTTAAACCCTCCCAAAAATAATTACATCCTTGACCCCACCTATAAAAACAAGACAGGATTTCTGAAAACCCAATCACAATAGGGATAAGATAGAAAGCAAAGTCAGTAAGCCCTGTGCTCACCAAACCTCCTTTTTCATTAAATCTTCTTCTTTAAGTGTGTGTTAAGAAGTTATGCTTTTCAAGCAAGAAAAGTCTAGATCTTATTCCAATACATAATTTCCCATATCCAACTAGAGCATGCACCAAGGTTCCATCTACAGTATCAATGTGTTGACCAAACCAAAATTACAATACACATGTTTTATTGTAATGTTAAACAATCAAGAAACATGATACAGCTTAACTAATATCTTAGACCTGCACCCAATCCCTACCATTATTCACTCATAACCCCAGATACCTATGTTGTGTTAGCATTTCTCTATATTAACTAACAAGGGTTTGTATTATTTATTAAGTGAAGGTTCTTTTGTTCCCTTCCCGTTCATGTAGAATTGATTTTGTTCAGAAATATTGAATGGCATTCCAAGTCCTTCATGGACTTTTTTGAGGAACCTCAACTATGTCATTATAATATGAAATATAGTTCTGACAGTCATCTTATGGAACCCCCTATTAAGTAGTAGACAATGACATGAGCATAGGTGGTGGGAACAAAAGTCTCTTTAACATCTAATCCAACATAGGTATTTTTTTAGGGATGGGTTTGCATGAATAACTATATTACGCATGATGTTTGATGCATGTTCTACAGTAGATAGCTAACAGTGGATTTGAAGACATCTGTTTCTCTCCTGCACTGGTAAAGTTTGGGATTTTATTGGTACAGTGATTTTTAGAATATCATGATAACCAGGTACCTTCTCAGAATTCTAAGGAATCTAGTTCATGGGCTTAATCACCGTACAAATTGGATGCTTCTAAACTCCTATAAGATTGACTCACATTCAACATGCGTGAACGTTCTTAGTGTTCTAAGTACCATACTGGACTATCCGCTTGAGGAGGAGATAGATTTGCGAACATGCTGAGCGATACACAGTAGTTACAAGAAATCTTGAAATCAAATATATATTTTTTTAAATGTATTAAGAACCTTTTCAGGTAATTTTATGAAGCAAATTACATTATAATGCATGATAGGAGCACTATATATATCTCCATTCTCCAATATATTAAAGGGATATGAAGCTCTAACATTTTCTTTCATGATTCAGATAGTTTACTTCCATCATAACATTTGCTTCATTCTCTTGTTATCATTGTGACCACTGTGACCTTGACGAATATATTGGGCTAGCCATTGACAAGAGGCATTTGTGTATAGCCACCAATTCCCAGCTAGCTCCCAGTATTGCTTTGCTGCGGCTGAACCTATCTAGGTATGCTTTTCGGCAAAGGAAATTGAGAAAATGAAGCTTTTGATCATTTGGAAAATTGTATAGTCTGTTTAAATCATGAAATAAAAATGTCGGGTTTCATGTCCCTTTAACACAGAATACTGATATATTTTAGATATAAAATATTATACACATTAGCAAAATCATCTTCCTATACAAGAAACATGAGGATGTTTGCAGTTAAGATAATTTTCCATCTAATGTTACATTATAGAGCTTATTAACATTTACTATACATTTCAGGCCACGCACTAAAGAGCTGTAAAGTGATACATAGTCTATATCAGGGATATCTATATTACTGTGATTTTGTGTAAAAAGGCGGAGGACTTATGATAGACATCGAAGAATACGTTAAAATTGGAAGTTAAAAGCAGGTAGTATTTTCACAACTATAAAATGAAGACAAGTATTTTTCATCTGCAGTAAACCTATAATTTGTTTGATAAGCTACATTTCTGTTTTGTACATAAAAGCCCAACAGAAAACCCACGAAAAATCTTGTATTTCATATAAAGGGTGATCTATCTATCTATCTATCTATCTATCTATCTATCTATCTATCACACTCTATCAATATCTATCTATCTATTTATCTATCATCTATCTATCTATCTATCTATCTATCTATCTATCTATCTATCTATCTGTCATCTGTATATATCTATCTATCAATCACACTCTATCAATATCTATCTATCTATCTATCTATCATCTGTATCTATTTATCTATCTATCTGTATCTATCTATCTATCTATCTATCTATCTATCTATCATCTGTATATATCTATCTATCTATCACACTCTATCAATATCTATCTATCTATTTATCTATCATCTATCTATCTATCTATCTATCTATCTATCTATCTATCTATCTATCTATCTATCATCTGTATCTATCTATATATCTATCTATCTATCATCTATATCTCTATCTATCAATCTATCTATCTCACTCTCTATGTCTATCTTTCAATCTATCAATCTAATAATCAATCAATCATCTATCAATCATCTGCCTATCAATCATATATTTTTTATCAATCTATCACACTCTATCTATCATCTATCTATATATTTATCTATCTATCTATCGCACTCTATATCTATCTATCTCACTCTCTATATCTATCTTTCAATCTTCAATCAATCAATCAATCAATCAATCAATCATCTAACCATCTATCAATCATCTGTCTATCAATCATCTATTTTTCTATCAATCAATCTATCAATCAATCAATCAATCAATCATCTTTTTATCTATCTATCAATCAATCATCTTTTTATCTATCTATATATCTATCTAGTTATAGAAAAGTTATAGAAAAGATCAGACAATAACATTATGAATTTGCACCACCATAAGGGCTACAATACATGCCTATCATTTATAGGAGCATAAGGCGGTGTTTACATTTTGGATGGTGCTGACAAAAACATTGTGTATATTATAGAGGGAATAAAGGAAAAGATCTGAACACCATCAAGTCCCTGAGAGTCCTACGAGTCTTACGTCCTCTTAAAACCATTAAGCGTCTTCCAAAGCTAAAGGTGAGAAGTTTCCCGAACCTTTAATTGTCCCAAATCTTCTATATCAACAAATCAATCTTCTGTAAATCTTCTGTCCTCCTACGTTAAATTCAGTCACAACCCTCTTAATACATTTTAACTGCTGTCTCTACTGTAATCTCAAGACCTTTTCTTTTCTATCAGGCGGTGTTTGACTGCGTAGTGAACTCTCTCAAGAATGTCCTCAACATCCTCATAGTTTACATGCTCTTCATGTTTATCTTTGCGGTTGTGGCCGTCCAGCTGTTCAAGGGAAAGTTTTTCTACTGCACGGATGAGTCTAAAGAATTTGAGAGGGATTGCAGGTACGTTTTGGACTTTGGAGGTGTATGGAAAATAAAAAAAACAAAAGCATTGTAAGGTTCAATAATGATCATATGGCTAATATTGGTCCTGGGGAAAACCAAGATGGTTTATTTATAAGAACATCTGAGAAATTCTACATAGAAAAGGAACTAAGCTTTTCAGCCCTTTAAAAATATATTCTTGATGTCATTCATTTTAGGGAATCACCAAACAAACTGAACATAGACAAAAAAGTTGACTTGCCAGTTGGTTTATTGTTTACATTAAGGCCTTTCAATAGTTCCTGAATTTTTTTCTTTCTTTTTTTTTTGTTGTGCTTGTGCGTGTGCGTGTAGGCCTCAAAATTTCCACTAGTACTGGGCTAGTAGCTTTTTAGTCCTAACTAGTAAACTACAGTTACTTATGTATGTATGTATGTGTGTATGTGTGTGTGTATATATATATCTTTGTATACACATTGCTAATGAGTATGCTGCACTTTATAATGAAATTGAGTATTTATACACTGGCAGTGAGTACATTGCGCTGTGTAACGATAAGATTTTCTATGCACTATACCCTGATGAGTACACTGATCTGTGTAAATATGATGAGTATGCTGTGCTGTGTAATGACGGAATATCTATAGACTAACGTGTATCTATACACAGATAATGACTACATATGCACACACTTATGTATAGACTGGCTGCCAATTTTAGTTCCGCCCCGGAAATGTGGGTGTGAAGTGCTCACTTTTTTCATCAATGTTCCATACATGATTGCTTATATATTAAAATATTTATAATATTTTTTAATTAGCCTCAGTATTTTATAGTGAATTAAAAGGTGAGAATGAAAATGTCTGCATCTTAAGTAAAAATTATTTAAAATATTTCATTTTGTGGCATTTAAACAAATTAGTTGGCTTTTTTCTTTGGCAAATCTCAGAAATCTGTGTTTCTACTGGAGCAATGGATTCTGGGCAATCATATGCAGATAAGATGCACAATGTTGGTGCTAAAATCTGTTTTAATCATTGTAAACTTTATATTTATATTCTTACCCACATTCCCTTGTTGACACACTTTGCTGAGGATTTATTTAGTGTTATCTTACAGTCTTTAATAAATATTATTTTTTATAATTTTGCTTTGTTCTTCAGTAATGAGACTTGCAATTCAAACATTTTTACAGCATTGTTTGTAACAGTGTTAACCATAGTTTCAAACACTGCTGCAATAGAGTGCTAATAACACGTGCACGCTCCTGAGCTCCTATGATCTAAATTTACTCCGACAAATGATACCAAGAAAACAAATGTAATCTCTTCAACAAAAAATACCAAGAAAAAAACAAACAAATTTGTTCTCTTTTTAACAAAGGATACCAATAAAACAAAACTAATTTGATCTCTTTTCAATAAAGGATACCAAGAAAATTAAACAAATTTGATCTCTTCAACAAAGGATACCAAGAAAACAAGATGAATTAGCATGTTCTATCTTAATCATTAAAGTTTAATTTTGACTCTGCTGTCCCTTTAAGTGTACTTGATATT